>NC_056749.1:234368410-234498410 GCF_019279795.1 Protopterus annectens
ACTCGTGTGTTAGTGTCTTGGGGTTGAACACCTCACATCTGGTTGTACCATTTGTGCAGGGTTCAACCCCAGGGCTGAGGAGCGGAGGTCCAAGCTGGTCTTGGCGGGTCTTTACCGCCGACTCGGCTCCGACCTCCGCTCCTTCGGGACTCCTGCGGCTGCAGTAGTTCCCTGTGGCACCCCTCCTGCTCCGGGACTCAAACTCCCGCTTCTGGAGAGGAGAGGGATGCATCTAGAAAGGACCGGAGGGAGAAGCACCACAAGCGGCGGGCCGAGACCTCTGTTTCGGCCCCGCCAGCTAAGCGGGCTTCTCCCCCGGCTCCGTTGTCGGTTCGGTCTCCTCTTCGGCTCCGGTCCCCTGTTTGCTTCTCACCGGGTCCCGAGGAGGAGGAGACCCGATCTCCGTCGAGGCTATCGAGGAGGCATTCCAGGCCTACCTCGGTAGCCTCGCCGAGATCCACCCATAGCCTTTCGATGCTGATCTGGACGGATGATGAGAAGGTTCATCCAGGCCCAGATGCAGATGGGAGTGCTCTTGCCTCCCCTCGGGGAGCTCAACACCCTTTTAAGCCTATTGCTCCTTCTCCGACCCGCTACCGGGTTCGGAGCAACTGGAGCCGAGCAGCCGAGCCGGGGAGGTCGGAGCCGATAGTACTTGGTACCGGATCCGACCCTGCCCTCGAGTGCGCCGGACCCGATCTCGGAGCCTGGATCCGAGCCGGATCCGGGGATCAGTGCTCCTTCGGCGCCGTCTGTGTCGGAGCGCACTGTCCCTTCGGATCCGAGTGCGGCGCCGCTCCGATCCACTCTTCGGATCCGAGGGGAGCCGATTGTCGGATCCTTTGGTCGAGGTCGGCTCCCCTTGGCTTTTGATGTAGTGGAGAGGGCTCTGTTGAGGGTCTCCGGACCCCGGCACTTGCTTCGGCTCCGCCCCTCCCTCTGCACTGGGCCAGGCTTCCACCATCCGGCCCCTGGGACAGCCCGCTTTCTGTGCCCCAAGTTGCTCCCATGGAGCAAAGTGCTGCTGAGGACTCCTCTGACAGCCCTCGGAGGAGGCTCCTCGCAAGCATACGTGCAAAGGAGGCACATTGACTCCCCTGAGTCTCTCACTGAAGACACGGACTTGGAGGAAGGGAAGGCTCCCCACGGTCACCCCGAGGATGTCTCCTTCGGAGACATCATGGAAATGCTCCGTATTAGGGGGGGGTCTGCCCCAAGTCTTCCTCGGACGAGTCCGTGTTCTTGGAGGCATTCAACGGGCCCGTCTACCTCTTGGGTGTCCCCTGCCGACCCCTGGTGGACCTTATTACCACCAGGGCGTGGAAGGAACCGGACACCGTGGAGCCAATTCCCAAAAGACCTGATAGAATCCTTAGCCCGCCTTCCGACAGGACCCATTGGAGTAAGGGGCCTCCTGTAGATGCCATGTTGATGGCGGCGCCACAAAGAGGGAACTGGCTCAGGAGAGTCCTCAGTCCACCCACCGAGCAAGGAGTCTCGGATGATGGACCGCTTGGGGAAGCGGATGTTCAGTTCGGCGACCTTCTCGGTAAGGGCGCTGAACTATTTGGCACATGTTATTCGGATGCAGCGGGACCTTATTAAGGAGTACGCTGCATCCCCCCCTGAGTCCATTTCGGAGGAGGACAGAGTTCTGCACTCCACCAAAATGGCCACTCTTAGGTCAGTCACAATACTTCTATGCGGCTACTCTCCCATGCTACGGAGGGCCGCTAGAGCCGCGGGGACAGGACTGGTCACGAGACGTCAGGCCTGGCTCCGCCACTGCGATTTTTCTGAGCCCTTCAAGGCGTTGTTTGCGAACGCCTTTTGATGGTTCTGCTCTGTTTGGCAAGACCGCTCATGAGACGCTGACCCAGAGCGAGAAGGACGGGAAGACGCTGTCTGCCGTCGGAATCCGCTTCTCTGCACCCCAGAGGCCCTATTCTAGGAACCAAAAGGGTCAGAAGAAGATGTGGTTCCGGAAGTCGCAGCAGTCCCAGCCTGCTCCGGACAACCAGTCCTTCCGCGGCAGAGGAGGACAGGGAGGACGCCGCCCTAGGGGCAGAGGGGCTCCCAGAAACTTCGGGTCCAGGGAACCTTTCTCTGAACGGCCCGCAGCAACCCTGAGGGTTGCCCGACTGCTCTACTCTGGAGGCAGTCGGGGGACGTTTTTCGGGGCACCTAGCGGCATGGGAGTCCATAACATCGGACCGCTGGGTTCTCCAAATCATATCCAGGGGATATCGCATTCCTTTCCTTCACCTTCCAAAGATGAAGTCCCTCCCAGACGTACCACCCGGTCAAAGGGAGGCCGCTTTGGCAGAAATTGGCCATCTGCTAGAGAAAAGAGCCATCCAGCCCGTTCCCCCAGATCAGATCGGATCAGGGTTCTACTCCAGATTCTTTTTAGTGCCAAAAAGACGGGGAACTAAGACCAATCCTAGACCTCTCTCTTGAATCTGGCAGTCCCCAAAGAAAAGTTCGAATGGTCACTCTACAATCTATTCTCCCCCTTCTGGGAGAAGGCCACTGGATGTGCTCGATAGATCTCAAGGACGCGTACTACCACATCCTAATGGACAGGCGCTCCAGGAGGTTTCTCCGCTTCCGGCTGGGAGCCAGTCACTACCAGTTCCGGGTCCTTCCCTTTGGTCTCACCACAGCCCCAGGGTGTTTACCAAAGTACTAGCAGTGGTAGCGGCCCACCTGAGGCTTCAGGGGTGCAGGTCTTGCCCTCCCTGGACGACTGGCTCCTTACCGGCCCAACAAGGCATCTACTTCTCTCGGCGCGAGACTCCTTTCTCCATCTTGCTCCATTTCTGGGCATCACAATAAATACAAAAAAGTCCAACCTGGCACCCACTCAGCTCTTAGATTTCATAGGGGCCAGACTAGACACAAGGAGTTTACGAGCCTTCCTCACTGCGGACAGAGTTCTAAATCTGCAGCTCCAGGTGCGGGCCATTCTCCATTCATGTTCTGTTCCAGCGGAGTTGGTCCTGAGGGCTCTAGGGTCCATGGCTTCGTCGATAGCACTTCTTCCTCTTGCCAGGCTCAATATGCATTCTACAGTGGACGCTCTTAGTACAGTGGTCATACCTTGCTCTCCCCATGCATCATCCCATAGCGATCAGCAAGGCTTGCAAGCGGTCCCTCTTGTGGTGGCTCCACTCCCCGGATCTCCACGAGGGTCGCCCATTTTGTGCTTCTCCCCCTCTCGCCACGGTGACCACGGACGCCTCCCGCCTCGGGTGGGGGCACTTTATGGCGGACAGTCCAAGGCACGTGGAACGATTCAGAGACCTTACTGCATATCAATGTTCTAGAGATGAGAGCAGTGCTCTTAGCGTTGCTAGCACTTCAGGACTTTCTTCCCGTGGGAACAATTGCGATTCAATCGGACAATATGTCTGTTGTCTGGTACATCAACAAGCAAGGGGGAACAAGGTCTTACCCTCTTTGTCGAGAGGCCATGAGAGTTTGGGAATGGGCAATCTCCACCAATCGCTTTCTCATAGCAACGCACATTCCGGGTCGGTCCAACATCTTAGCGGACAAGCTCAGTCGCACCATTCTGACCCCTTACGAGTGGTCTCTCAATTGTCAAGTAGCGGAACGCATATTCGCACGGTGGGGAACCCTTCATGCGATCTTTTGCATCTCCCTCAAACACCAAGTGCGACAGTTTTTCGCTCTAATACCTCCTCCCGGAGGTACCCCAAGAGACTCTGGTGCATGCTTGGCCACCCGGTCTTCTGTATGCCTATCCACCCTTGCCTCTGATGCTGCAAGTTCTTCAGAAAGCCTCTCGGGTGGGTTGCAGAATGATTCTCATTGCTCCATTCTGGCCTCGACAGATCTGGTTCCCCTTCCTAAGGTCTCACTCGGTGAATCCTCCTTGGATTCTAGATCCCATTCGGATCTGATATCCCATCCATCCTGCATTCCTCCTCCGAACCTGGACAACCTGAAGCTGACCGCTTGGCTGCTCCAGTTCCACTCTTGATAAGGACTCGGTATTTCTTCACCGGTAAAGGCTATTTTGGTGGCGGCTCATAAACCATCCACTAGAAAGGTTTACCGAAGCAAATGGAAACGTTTCTCTGTGTGGGCGGAGCGGCAAGGCCTAAACCCCTTCACGGTTCCTCTCCCGGTAGTGCTTGATTTTCTAACCTCTCTCTTTAATGATGGTGCCAGCAGTTCCACAGTCAAAGTTCAACTGGCGGCAATTTCTCACTATCACATTGGTCAAGAGTCTAATCCTCTTATGTCAGCCAAATTGTGCAAAACATTTCTTAAAGGTACTTTCCTTCTCAGGCCCCCTATAAAGCAAGCAGTTCCTCCTTGGGACCTTTCTTTGGTCCTACAGGCCTTGACCGCTCCTCCTTTCGAGCCCGCGGCTACGGTGGATCTCAAATTCTTGTCCTACAAGACAGCCTTTTGGTAGCCATTACATCAGCCAAGAGAGTTTCTGAACTTCAAGCTTTATCAGCTAAACCTCCTTACTTGGTATTCCATCCGGACCGTGTCTCCCTCAGGACCAACCCGTCCTTCCTTCCTAAAATCGCTTCTGAAGCAAACATCAATCAATCCATTAACCTCCTGTTTTCTTCCCTAAGTATGAAAACAAAGGTGAATATAAGCTACACTCACTAGATGTTCACAGGCAACTAAGATTTTATCTCAACAGGACAGCTGGTCATAGGCAATCCGACCAGCTGTTTATTTCCTTTACAAAATTCAATTTGGGCAAGCCAATTTCTAAAGTTTCTCTGTCCCGCTGGATTTCACAGTGCATTTTGTTGGCTTATCAAGCGTCAGGAAGGCCCGCACCGGGGAGTGTTCATGCCCATTCAACCCGGTCAGTTTCTACCTCGGCAGCCTTCAAGGCTAGGATTCCTCTAGATGATATTTGTGCAGCAGCCACGTGGGCTTCATCTCATACATTTATTTCTCACTATAAGTTGGATCTTGCATCTAGGGGTAGAGCATCCTTTGGCTCAGCGGTGCTCGAATATCCTTCCATGATGGCCGCCCAAGATTCAGGTAGCTGGGGACTCTGTCCCACAGGTTGCAGACAAATGAATATCCTACTTCAGATTTAGAAGTTATGTACTCACCATAACGTTCCATCTGAGTAGGTGTATTCATTTGTCTGCAACCATCCCGCCCTCCTATCCCCCTGGCCTTTCAGTTTCCTGCATATTCCGTGTTACCCTTTTGAGGGTATTGTTGCTTTGGCAAACTCGATCTGAGGTCATGAGGGTAGAGCAGGGCATTATGGGTGAGGGGAGGAGCTGAGAGCTTGGATCCATAGCTGGAAAACTATGCCGGTTCGGATCCGATATCGGATCCATAACCCACAGGTTGCAGACAAATGAATACACCTACTCAGATGGAACGTTATGGTGAGTACATAACTTCTAATTCTCTGCACAAACTCTCCTGCATCAAGTGGCCAGTTACTCCAGGACCATAGTTCTAATTTTATCTACCAGACCAGATCAGATGATTACTTGTTTTTCTGTGGGAGCATTTCTAACTCATACACAAGGTATGCCTGCCTTAAAGGGAAATGCACCATTTGCAGAACACACTATGGGCATTGCTAATATGGTTTTAGCAAGAGTGGGGGTAGTTAGGACAGGGTGAATTGGGAAGTTGCTCTGGCACAAGGTCTTAAGCGTTATGATTGGCAAATGCCTATAGGGTAGTATTGCAGTACTGGCATTCAGAAATTAATGCCGGTAAGGAGGGCGTGGCTTGGATGGAAGGCTGACAGCAGCACAGATTTTCTGCTCTGCAGTATTTCAACATTTTTGACAAGATTTATTCACAAAATATGCTGAAATGTAGCTGAAAACAATAATCCACAAACCGGAAGATCTAAGCTTTATATTGTTATAACTGTCATCTTATAATTATTATGCCATATTTTCTTGTCAAATTTTAAAGTAGAAAAAGTGAAGAAACTACAACTGAAGTTACATGAATCACTCTAAAACCACTCAACAGGTAAACTCTATGAAAAAAAGCTGCAGTCCATCCTTGCAAACATTCAAGATTTAATGCTGAAAATGGATAACAGCAGTAGAAAAAGTAGTGTCTGACACTGAGATGGAGAAAAAGTAGGAGTTCCTTCTACAGCACAATAACAAAGTTATTAACCAGATTGATGATCTGGAGAACAGGTGTAGACAGAACAACATAAAAATCTGTTATATAGGAGAGAATGGAAGGAGACTATATGGTGAGTTTTTTTTTTAACTGCTTGGCTCTCAAAAACTTTAAATTCACCGGAAGCTTTATCTTTCAGAATTGAAAGAGCCCATAGATCTTTATCTTCAAATACCGTAAATAACAAAAATATGCATCCCAGTTCCATCATTGTTAAATTTGTCAAGTCAAGATAAAGACCTTATTTTAAAGTCTGCTTGGACTCTCTCTCCATTGAAAATAGGAGATAAAATTGTTAGATTTGACAATGACTACTCTTTTTTTTATTTCAAACCAAAATGCTTGCATTCCCCTTATTAAATTATTGAAAAAGGGTCAACTACTTTTCCCTGCCAGAATAAGACTTTCTCTACTGGAAGGAACAAAAACATTTGAAACACTTGGATACCAACAACTTTGTACAAGAAAGAAACTTAAATTCAGTAGTACTTACGGACACCAGTAGTACGTCAAAAAGACAACAACAAAAAATGAATGGCCTGTGACAGAAAAGAAAAACCCAGAGACAAGTAAATAATTTCTAAGCTTATTTGTAATGTACTACAGTGCAGTTGGTTTTGTCATTTTGAAATCACACAAACAAGGTACTACATTTGTTTTACTTGTTTCCTTTTCCTTCCTCCTTCCCTTTCAAAACTTAAAAAGCATTAATAGTTATATGTGACGCTACAAGATTTACTAATGATTTTAGATCAGAAATAATATATTTTTTTAATGTTAAGTGAATTTTTAATCTTTAGGGAAGAATATACAGAGGTGTCAGTCATATACTGGTGCTTTGATAAAGTGACTTTTACAATTATCTTTAACTGCTTTGGGGGGTCATGCTGGGTCTAATAATGTGTGTTTAAAATAACAGTTATAGGTAAAATATGTTTACTATACACTCTCCCTTAACTAAAAAATGCCTTGGTTTAAAGTTTAGGATGTTACTGTATATTTAATTCACTCATTGAGCATAAATTGTTAATTTCTTCTTTAATTGTATGTTTGCCAGTCAAAAATAAGCATTTAGAGCAAAAATGAATGTTTTACATTGCTCATGGCAGTTTAATACATTCATGAACATTTGTAGTCTCAAAGCTTCACTCTACAAGCAAAAATTCCCACCAACTTAATTTAGTTTAGAAGGTTTGTGAAGCAGGCTCTAGCTCCTAAAGGGCTGTAAAGGCTCCATTTTCATGCAGAGATATCCGAGATGACATACATAAGTAGTAAAACTGCCTTTGACCTTTTTACCTCAAGTTGAAACCAATGGACCAGTCGGATTACTAAACGGATTTTGCCTTGCTTGCTTTTGAATTATTTGTAATGCTTTTACCTGAAAATGTAATGCAAGTAATCAATCTGTTATTTAATAAGCTTGATATATGATTTAAATTGGTGATATTCAGTTTTAACAGCTTTGCTGGCCATTTTTAAATAAAATGGGAGTGGCTTGAATGATTGACAAGTCAAACGGCTGTGATGTAACAGTTAACTAGTCCTGAAATGTTCTTCAGTGCTGAGATGTTGGTAACCTTTTAATAAGTAAATGAAACTGCTGAAAACATCATGTTTCTGGTAAGAAACCGAAAACCTACAACAGAAAAGTATTATACAGACAAAGCTAAATATAAATAAATGTAATATTAATATTTTACTTCCTAAATATTAAACATCTTTTTGTATTTAAAAAAAAGAAGTTTTTATTCATTATAAACCTAAGAGACAGCTGGAACAAAATGTTTTTTTTTTTTTGTTCATTTGAGGACAGACTGACCTTAATCAAAATGATAATTTTCCCTAAAATTCTATTTGTTAGTCATTAATCATCCCCCCACTCAAAAAATGTTAAAGTATAAGCAGTATCCTGCTCAAGATTCTCTGGTTTCCTAAAACAACTAGAATATCTCTACAGTGGCACACTTCAAGCTGGGACAAGGGAAGTATAGCATTTCCCAACACAAAGTTATGTATAAATGCAGCTGCTGTTAACAGTTTACTTTTATTGATCAATACTTCATATATATCTTATTGGAAGCCAATACACAAAATTATATTACTAGACAACAGTAAAACACTATTTGAGCCTTGTATTTGTATAGATAAGAATGTTTTTTCTATAGCTAATTTAAGTAATTTTGCAAAATAAACACTAACAATAATATTTGCAAAATAATAAACGCTAACAATCTTTTTCAAACGAAAAACCACCAAAGAAGAAAAAGCTGTATTACCACATCCAAAAAACCAATGACTTCTATTCCAAACGAATATCTGTTTAATTCCACAGCATGTAGACTAATAGAAGCACAATAAAAAAATACAGCAAAGTTTACTCTGTAAAGGCTGTTACGGCCGAGGTGCTAGGAAAATATATTTTTTCTGGATTATTTGACATTCATTGCTGTATTTTTTATTGTGCTTCTCTATTATTCTACATGCTGTGGAATTAAACAGATATTCGTTTGGAATAGAAATCATTGTTTTTTGGATGTGGTAATACAGCTAACAATCTTTTTATTTAACCAAATATTATTGAATTTTAAAAGATTTATGTATTTCAATCACCTAATTAAGAATTTAATCATATCCATATTTCCAATTACCTTTACTAGTGAATGTATAATTTCTTTTGACACTAAGAAAATGTTAGATTTCAAAAAGGGTAATTTGCTGTATTGACTTTGTTTTTTTTGTCAACAAATAAAATTCACACAGTTAACTTAATAGCTAGATTAGTCTACAAAATTGTAACTGGCTTGATATCCAGACCCATAAAGAGTTCTTTCAACACAGAATTATAATTTCATTAGAAACACTTGACAAGAACATATCCAAAATGTTAGACATTTTTACGATTAATAATGGTTCCCTAAAAGGTACCTCATTTGTATCCATTATACATGAATCTATCAGAACAGATTTTACCTTTACGGATGTCTCTTTCTAGAACTATTCAACAAAAATAAAGAAAGAATTTACATTAAGTAATAAAAGGCTTTCTTTGAAATCAGCAGGAAAAACCACAGCTTCTCCCTATTAGAAAATCTATACTTGGAAGTTCCTGCATAGAGGCTTTTTAACTCCCAATACAATTGCCAAAGTATATAAAAAAGGAGTGAAATGTTGGAGTTGTAATCAATCTGATGCTGACTGGTTGTATATGATTGTAAATTGTCGAATAGTATCTGCTTTTTGGAATGATTTTAGATACTTCTGTAAAACTGTGGAATGACAATTGTACAATTTCTGACTCTCTCATATTGTTTAATGTGCCTGTTCCTGAAATTATACCCATAAATCAAATGTACATATTATGGACAATGTTAGTGATAGCAAGGAAAGTGGTTACAAAAAACTGGAAATCAGAACACACACTCACATTTAGCAGTGAATTTCTTTATTTAGCCAAACTTGTTTGTGATAGAGAAATTTCCACTATAAAACTGAAAGAACAAAAAATCTGACACATAAGCAAATTGCTTGGGAGAAATTGAAATCTTTATTAGAGAAATATTGAATGTTATGGACATTGTGTATTTATTTATGTATTTTATTTATTGACATTTTTTAACCGGGTTGGTCCAGCTGGGCTTGTGGCCTATTTAGAGTGGAGACCTGAGGAGAAAAGCTCCATACACAATTAACAGTAATTAAAATATTTGAGTCAAAAGAATTGCAAAAAACTTTGATGTTAAGTTGTCAGTCTCGCCTTCATTCTTGCTGGATGGGTTCGGAGCCGATCCTCGGCTCCGACTCGGCACTTGCTAAGCTCAAGAGCTAATTTTACCAGCTCGAGGCAACCCTATATCCCATGATGCAAGGCGGAGATTACTCGGATCTCGTTTGCCGCTTCGCTAACAAGGTGCCTTCTTTTACCAGCTCTTGGTAAGTGAACTTTTCAGAGACTATTCGTGTACCCCCCTTTAATTTTATATATATATATTATATTTTTGTTAGTTATCGACTCACCTTAGCTCTATTCCCGTCATTGTTCCCTTCTTTTTGACTAAATATTCTCTTGTCCCTAGTCAGGCCTTAGGCCTTCCCCTCCCTAAATTTTTCCTGTCAGGGATTGTTTGTGTGTGACTGTGTGTTTCCCCTGGTTAATGTAATTTAATTTAATTAATTTAAATTAATTTGTTGGACTGAGTGTTTTTTGTGTGTGATTGTGTTACTGTTGTTCATCGACACAGTTATGTCGAAGGACACTAAGGTCTCAGGCTTCAAGAAGTGTGACTCGTGCTGTCAGAAGATGTCTCTGACAGACAGTCACACTTCTTGTGTTTATTGCCTGGGACCTTCGCACCTGCAGGACTCTTGTGCTATCTGTCATGCTTTCAGCCCAAGAGTCCTGCAGGAACGAAAAAATAAACTCATATTAAGCGGCTTATTAAAGCCCGAGAGCTCCCCGACTAAGTCGGTGCCGGGGAAGCCCTCGAAGCCTGTTAAGCCTTCGGCTCAAGCTTCCAAGCCGTCGGCTTCAGGTCCTTCATCACCAGGCTCTAGATTGGCTCCGGCCGGAGCCGATCTTTCCATGTCAGTCTCAGTATCGGCTCTGTCCGGTACCGATACTACCAGATCCAGACACTCCGTGTCGGCTCCAGCTGGAGCCAACGTATCTTCGGCTCCGATGGCTCCATTGATCTCAAAAAAGAGATCTCGATCCCCTTCAGTGGAATCCATACATTCGGCTTCGAGGTCACCTTTTCTCTCGGAGCGGAGCCATCGGAGCCGATCTTCTTGGTCATCCAAGCTATCTGATCACGACCTTGAGAGAGTGGTGAGTAGACTATTAAAGTCTCAGGCATTGGCCCAAATACTCCATAGCCCATCTCAACAGACGGTAGCTATATCACATCCACCGAGCGTTCCTCCTCCGACTCTCTTACAGAGTTCGGAGCCGGAGCTCCTCGGAACCGGTACCGTTGTGACTTCGGAGCCGATACCACCCTTTTCGGCTCCGTCGTCCTCTGCTCCGATTTCCTCCTTGAGACCTTCATTGGAGGGATCCGGGCGTCTGGTCTCTCGCCGGCTCCGAGGCGAGTGGCATCGGACCCTTGTCCGACCCGTTCTCCCTCTCGGAGCTTCAAGCAGTGAGCTCGACCCCGACATCTGCCTCGGAGCCTTCCCTCTCGGTGAGGCCTGGGGTTCCTATCTCTTCGGAGAGGGAGCTTTCTGGTCTCTCTGACGGGGGAGCCTTCGAGGTGATGAGGAGTGTACTAGCCCCTGGGCTTAGTCAACAGACAGTTCCATCAGCTCCTCCCACTACAGTGCCTGCTGACGTCTCTTCCCACTCTCTTCTTCCCGGACCCAGAGATCCAATGCCTCAGGTTTCCCCATTGGGAATATCTTCCTCGGCTTCTCCTGATCCGTCAGGAGAACCCCCGCGTAAGAGGACATGTAAGAGGAAACATTTAGACTCCCGTGAGTCTACTACATCAGATACTGACTTGGATGAGTCAGAGGGATCCCCAAGGTCCTCCTCTGAGGATGTCTCATTTTCAGACCTCCTTGAAATCCTGAAACAGAGGGGGAACTGGCCTTCCCTTAATCCCTCCGAGGACGAGTCAGTATACCTGGAGGCATTCGGATATCGACCCTCCACCTCCTGGGTGTCTCCGCCTTTCGACCCTCTCATGGAGGTAGTGGCTCGGAAGACGTGGATGGCTCCAGATTCGGTGGAACCTATCCCTAGGAGACCTTCAAAATTTATTACTGCCCCACAAGATAGACAATATTTGACAAAGGGTGTCCCGGTTGATGCCATGGTGGTGGCTGCTGCCACCAAGAAGGAATTAGCTGATCCTTCAGTACCTGTCCATCCTCCTAATAAAGATTCTAGGACTATGGACAGGTACGGTAAGCGGATTTTTTCTTCAGCGACTTTTGCTATGAGATCGCTGAACTACTTATGCCACTTCACCCGCCTTCAAAGAGACGTTCTTAAAGAGTTGGGAGAGGTTTTACAGGATCCGTCAGCTGCTGGGTCTCAGGATAAGATTAGCTCACAGCTAGGAATCCTTAACTCCATTGCTAACTCCTCCATGCGGCTCATTTCTTATGCAGCCGATGGAGCAGTAGGGCTGCAGGCACAGGAGTGGCTTTAAGGCGTCAGTCCTGGATGCGGCTTTGTAATTTTGCAGACCCCTTCAAGGCGTCTTTCACAAACTCCCCCTTTGATGGCTCGACCTTGTTCGGTCCTCAAGTGAAAGACACTTTGACTAGATGCGAACAAGATGGCAAGACGCTTTCTGCCGTAGGAGTCCGTTTCTCCACCCCTTCTAGACCTTACCCCAAAGGACAGAAGGGAGGGAAAATGTGGTTCCGCAAATCTCAAGGAGTCACGCCTGACGCAAGAAGTCAGTTTACCCCCAGAGGCAGACGGGGTAACAATAATAGACGCCGCCCTAGGGGCAGAGGTGGCCGCAGAATCAGGGTAGCAGAGAGCCTCTTTCTGACAAACCCTTCCAGCATCCCTGAGATGTTGCCCGATTGTCTGCCTTTGGAGGCAGTCGGGGGAAAACTATCGCTGTACCCAATAGCCTGGCTTTCCCTTTCTCAAGACAAATGGGTACAGTCAATTATATCCGAGGGTTACAAAATTCCCTTTATTCAAACCCCAATTCAACAAAAGGGAACCCTTCCAGACATTCAACCCGGTCTAAGGGAGTTAGCAGTACTAGAAATATCAAAACTGCTAGTAAAAAGAGCCATCCAGCCAGTCCCAGCGGACCAAATAGGATCCGGAATCTACTCGAGGTTCTTTTTAGTTCCAAAAAAGACAGGAGACTGGAGACCAATATTAGATCTCGGCAAACTCAACAAGTTTGTAAAGAAATCAAGATTCCGGTCACGCCTCAGTCCATTCTGCCCTTTCTGGGCAAGGACAATTGGATGTGCTCGATAGATCTTCAGGATGCGTACTACCACATAAAAATTCACAGATGCTCCAGAAGATTTCTCCGCTTCCGGCTGGGGACCAGTCACTTCCAATTCAGAGCCCTGCCCTTTGGACTCACTACAGCCCCCAGAGTGTTCACCAAATGCATGGCAGTGGTTACGGCTCACCTGAGACGTCAAGGATTCCAGGTGTTTCCATATCTGGACGACTGGCTCCTCACTGCCACCACCAGGCATCAGCTTCTCCAAGCCAGAAATTACACCATTCACACTTGCAGAGGGCTAGGAATTTCTATAAATTTCGAAAAATCTGCCTTGTCAATATATTACTTTTATAGGCGCAAGGTTGACAGACCAAAGGATCTTGGACATTCAAAGACACATCCAAGTGATTCTATTCAGCAAAAAAATTCAGGCCAGATTTGCTCTGAAAAGTACTGGGTCTTATGGCGACTGCCATAACACTTCTTGCCCTTGCCCGCTTTTACATGCAGCTTGTACAATGGATGCTATTCACCCAATGGTCCTTTCAACAACTTCCCATGCGTCACGAGATCATAGTAACTCCATCTTGCAAAAGACATCTGACTTGGTGGATATCATCCCCTCAAATCCATCAAGGCAGACCATTTGTTCCTCTTGCCCCGGTTGCCACGGTTACATCGGATGCCTCCCTGATCGGGTGGGGGGAGCATTATCAGGGCAGGATGGTCCATGGCACTTGGCAACCTTTCAAGTACCATCTGCACATAAATGTTCTGGAGATGAGAGCAGTGCTTTTAACGTTGCAAGCCCTCAACGACTCTCTTCCCCTGGGAACTATTGTAGTCCAAACGGACAATATGTCCGTAGTGTGGTATATAAACAAACAGGGCGGAACCAAGTCCTATCCACTGTGTCGAGAGGCTCTCAGGCTTTGGCAATGGGCAATCTCCTCTCACCGGTTTCTGATAGCAACGCACATCCCCGGGAAATCCAACATCATAGCGGACAGATTGAGCAGAGCTATTCTCATGCCTCACGAGTGGTCTCTCAAACAGTCAGTGACGGAAGAGATTTTTCAGAAGTGGGGTCTTCCTTGCTGCGACCTTTTCGCTACACCTCAAAACAGCAAGTGCCCAGACTTCTTCTCTCTCTTCCCCCTTCCAGGCCATCGCCCCAGAGACGCTCTAACCCAAGATTGGCCCCGGGGACTTCTTTATGCCTTTCCACCTTTTCCGCTGATACCTCAGCTAATTCATAAAGCAACCGCTTTGAGAGCCAAGTTGATTCTCATTGCCCCTTATTGGCCTCGACAGATATGGTTTCCGTTCCTACATCATTACCTCTTGGTACAGCCATGGCATCTGGACCCGGTTCCAGATCTTCTGACCCACCAGTCGGGTCAACTGCACCACTCCATACCCTCTCTCAACCTCACTGCTTGGTTGCTCCACTTCCATCCTTAGCCAGGCTTCCTATGATTTCTAATCCTGTACAGGATATCATAGTAGCTTCCCTAAAATCTTCTACCAGAAAGATTTACACTAGTAAATGGCGACGTTTCTCTTTCTGGGCAAAAGCTAGGAACATAGACCCCTATACTGCTCCAATTCATTCGGTATTGGACTTCCTAGCTGACATTTTTCATTCAGGATCCTCTTCTTCCACAGTGAAAGTTCAACTGGCAGCCATTTCAAATTTTCATATAGGCTTTTTGGACCACAACATTATGTCACATAAACTTTGCAAGGCATTCCTTCGAGGTATCTTTTATTGAAACCTCCGATTAGAGACCCCCACCACAGTGGGATCTAAATTTAATTTTAACATCCTTGATTCTTCCCCCGTTCGAACCTGCAGCTGCCTGTTCTTTGAAATTGCTTTCTTGGAAGGCACTTTTTCTAGTTGCCATTACATCTGCCAGAAGAGTATCTGAGCTTCATGCTCTCTGTGTTCGCCCTCCCTATCTAATATTCCACAAAGACAGGGTATCCCTAAGAACTAATCCATCTTTCTTACCAAAGGTGGCATCACAAACTAACCTAAATCAATCCATTGATCTTCCAGTATTTTTCCGAACTATTCTGATAGAGCTGAACAAAAGTTACATTATCTCGATGTTCACCGTCAGCTCAGATATTATCTGGATAAGTCAAAAATTTTTAGGAAATCTGATCAACTATTTCTATCCTATGCAGAGAACAGGAAAGGCCTTCCAGTTTCTAAGGTAACTTTATCTAGGTGGCTGTCTTCTGTGATCACTTACATTTATCAGCTCAGAGGCAAAGAGTTGGTTTCTAACCCAAAAGCCCATTCTACCAGAGCTCTAGCTACATCTACAGCTTTTCAAGCTAGACTTCCAATAGACACTATTTGTGCAGCAGCCACATGGGCCTCTCCTCATACCTTTGTTTCACATTACAAATTAGATTTGGTCTCCAGAGACAGAGCAAATTTTGGTTCCACCGTTCTCAAGAGTCTGTTCCATTGAGCCACCCAGGATAGAGGTGCTAGGACGCGGTCCCATCCAGCAAGAATGAAGGCGAGATTGACAACTTAACATTTAGAAGTTATGTACCTACCATAACGTTCCATGTTAGTTGTTTTCAATCACCTTCTTTCTTAAGGCCCCACCTCCATCCCCTAGCCTGGTCAGACCGAAGATTATACATCTTCTATTAAGAGGTTATTACCTTTTTCTAGCTGTTCAACTCCTAGTGTCACTAGATTATGTTGATCCTTTCTAGAGGGTTATGATGTTATTTAGTATCCTTATTTTCTTCCTCCTCTTAAGTTAGAAGAAAATACTGCTATTTCTTTAGCTACCAAACGAGATCTGAGTAATCTCCGCCTTGCATCATGGGATATAGGGTTGCCTTGAGCTGGTAAACTTAGCTCTCGAGCTTAATAAGTGCCGAGTCGGAGCCGAGGATCGGCTCCGAACCCATCCAGCAAGAAAGAAGGCGAGAGAAGACAACTAACATGGAACGTTATGGTAGGTACATAACTTCTAATTATACAGCAAGTTAGAGTCTAATTCATGTACAAAGGATTATACACACAATGTTTTTTTACAGAGAAACAATATATTTACATACAAATTTTATCCATCAGCATTGATTGAGTTTAGAAAGTATTCATATTGTAGGGTTCTAGATGAAAGGGGAGGGATTATCTAGATGTGAATATGGGGTATGGGAAGCTTTGGTTGGGTCTTGACAAGGGCAAGTTTTGGAGTTAAGTAGATGAAGTTTGAGTTTACGTTTAAAGTATGATGGGTGGGTGATGGAATGTATGTCTAGGGGAAGTTTGTTCCAAGCATGGGCAACATAGTATTTATATAGACGTTTGCCTACTGTTTTCTTGGGTTGGTAAGTATCATGTAGTTGCTGATTAGAGGTATGGAGAGTCCGAGCTGGAGAATAGATAGAGACGAAGAAAGAGCTAGACAGGAAGGTTTGTAAAGAATGAAGTGTAGCATTTGAACTGAGATAGCAGGAGTAGTTTGGGGAGTTCAATGCATTGAAGAGAGTTTAGGGCTAGGCAGTGATGTGCATTGTATGGTGAGTTAGTGATAAATCAAGCTATCTTATGGTCAGTTTGTTGATGTTTGTTCAAGGTTGTGGCCTGAATGTTGGTGAGAACTGGGGCAGTGTATAGTAGGGAGGGAAGGAGGAGTGCCTGTGCAAGAGTTTTGCATTAGGAGTTAGAAAATTTTGTTCCGATACAGTAACCCTAGTTTCTGGTGTCTTTTTTATACATTGGAGTATGTGCATGTTGAATTTGAGTTCATCATCAATGATGACTCCGAGGAGTTTTGTGTGGGTTTCAGGTTAGATTATTGTGTCAGAGGATATAATTGCAAAGGTGGATTTATAGTGAGAAGGAGAACGCGGGAGAAAAGGAGTAAGAGTTTGGTGGTCTTAGGGTTAAGGATAAGTAGATTATCAAACTACTATTCAGTGGATAGGAAGGCATGTTGGGTTAGGATGTGGATACCAGAGATATTGTTAGAGATGGAGATGAGAGTTGAGTTGTCAGCTTATTGGATGAGGGAGGATTGTTTACAAGATGTATAGAGATCATTGGTGAAGGCATTAAACAGAAGGGGACCCAAGATGGAACCTTGTGGTACACCGGTTGGGACAGGAATGAATGGAGAAAAGGATGAGAGCCATTTAACAGATTGCTGCCTGCTGGACAGGTAACTGGAGAACCGGGCAAGGGAGGTGGAAGATAGGTTGAGATTATCAAGTTTAGATAACACAAGGGGTGGAAGACTGTATCAAAGGCTTTGGAAAGGTCTAGGAAGAGATAATATGAGTTTATTGTTATCTTGGGCCTCAGCGATGGTATGAATGAAGGAAAGGAGGGACAGTAGTTGTGCTATGGTTAGGACGGAAGCCGTGTTGAGTGAGAGTGAGAAGCTT
This sequence comes from Protopterus annectens, assembly GCF_019279795.1. Taxonomy (NCBI): domain Eukaryota; kingdom Metazoa; phylum Chordata; order Ceratodontiformes; family Protopteridae; genus Protopterus; species Protopterus annectens. The sequence continues at coordinate 234,385,951 of NC_056749.1, forward strand.
ATGCTGGAAGAGGTAGTTAAGCCGTGAGTGAATGCATTTTTCAAGAATCTTAGAGAGGAGGGATAGGATGGCGATGGGTCGGTAGTTAGATGGGTCTGTTGAGTTTCCTTTCTTATGCAGGGGAATAGTGAAGGATTTCCATGGGGTAGGAATGGTGGATTCTTGAATTGATCTATTAATTAGCATAGATACAGGATAGGCAATGGATTCAGCAGCAAGTTTGAGGAATGCAAGAGGTAGATTGTCAGTGGATGGAGAGCAGGGTTTAAGCTTTAGAAGAGGAGATTTGATGGAAGAAGGAACAGGGTGAAAGGAGAATTGATTTTTGTTTGGATGGTTAGGAGGGGTTGGCAGAGAGGTTGTGCTACAGTTTGATGGTTTGGATGGTGTCAGTGTTGGGTAGCGGTTTCCTGAGGGGATATATTAGGGTAAGGGCAGGAGTTTGAGGGACAGCCTGGAGAAAGAATTCTGTTAAGAGTAGACCAAAACTTCCGAGGGTTGGATTTGCTATTGAGCTGAGCAGAGTTATAGTAGGACTTTTTGTCATTATTAGCTTCTTTGTAAGATTCCTTAAATGTCTGTATTTGTGTAGCAAGGATAGTTCTTTTGTTTTGATCCAGGCTTTCCAATAGTGGGGAGAGCAGGATAGGAAGAAGAAAAAAGATAAGGAGTGGTTCACAGATGTGCAAGGGAGATTGCCACCACGGGAGCTACAGTACAGGTAGCAACTACAGTCTTTTTCTGATTAAGGAGGACATACTTAGTCTCAAAATTGGAGGGAGGGACCCACAAAGGGACGTGACCACAGGTAGATCAGGCAGGTTGGGTCAATGAGCGTTGAAGCAGTAGAGGTAGCTTGCTAATCTGTAGATGACCAGAGCACACCACAGGACTGCTTTACCAAAAGGGGAGGAGAAAGAGAGAGTCTATATAGTTTGTTTGTACATAGTTTGTATGATCTTTGACTTATAAAAAATAAAACCATGTCTGAGTAAAAACATAAATTAATGCCAATCAATACTCAGAGCAGAAAAAGTTTGTCCACAACTTTTGAGAATTTTTTTGTCCACGCCTTATAGATGAGAACACCAGATAACCTGTTCTGTGCAAAAAATACTATGTGCATTGCTTAGGGCATTTCAGACGGGAAGATAAATCAACATAGTGTGATGATTGTCATTATTTGGGAAGAGTACAGGTGTCCCAAAAATGTCTAAAAAGTTATGTAAATAATGTCCATAACAGTGTTATACAGAGCACTTTGTAAATTAATTTATGTTATTTTAAATGAGAGGTTTTCTATTAAGCACTACTTGTTTCTTCAAGAACAAAAGATACCTGGTTGCATTGCTGAGAGCAGGTTTGTTTAATGAGCTATTCAATGTAAAGGAATGAAAGAAGCTGAACCAGAGAGCATTTGTCCTTTGTCAAAATGGATTTGTTGTCCAGAGCTGCAGCTGTGAGATAGTCAACTGCAGTGAAGGAGAAGCTAGAAATTTCTGGCAGAGGAATCCAGAGAGACCTTTCAAGAGGGACTGTTTCCTAGCAGTATAACAGTGACAGTCAAAGGTCAACCACAGGTGGGCACTCCCAATAATTCCAACTCAGGCTATCCATGCACACGGGCAAACAAAAATTCCAGTGCAGGATTGCCAAGAGACAAAGCATTTAGATAATTCCCTTTGTCTAAATAATTTTATTTCTAAAAGCAAAATAAATCCAGTTCTAAGTCCTCCTCCTTAAAAAAAAAAAAAAAAGAAAGACTGACTCCAGGTCATTCCTTTAATAGATTTTATTGGGGTAAGTGCTTTTGTCCTTGTAGACTACTTCAGATCCAGTTCTTGCATCTAAACTTTCTATAACTGCGATTCTGCTATAAGTACTGTTACAGAGAAGGTGTAGTACACTGTGGGCCAATCCAGTTCCACCTAATTGCCCTTTCCCCTGCTCAGCATGTTGACATCTGATAAAATGTTAGACCCATCCTCATTTGCATGGGGATGCTCAAAAGTAGTGCTTCATAAGCCTGTGTGTCCAACTCTTGGAAGTTGTAGTTATGCCAGTACTTTATTACCTTAAAGTTTCTCCTTTTTTATGTATAAACTTGTGGCTACCAGGCTGAATTTTAGAAAAAAGGTTTACCTGCCTTAGAGGGAAATGCAACACTATTATGGTTTAAACAAGATAAGTGGAATTAGGGAAAAGAGAATGGCTGCCCCAGCACACGGTGCTAGGAATTATGATTGGCATTTTTTTTGTGGTCAGCTGATATCACTATGTTGTAGTAAATATTCACTATTTAAAATACTTCTAAACTGCTAGAACATCAAAAATCACATCCTACCTTATTTAACTGAGCTGGTTGGTAGGCTCTTTTAGCCAAGTAGCAATTTCACTTGCTCATCACATGCTTCCTCAGATCTTTGGTTAACCAATGCATCATGCAGTAGTTAGATTAAGCTGAATTGTTAACTTTACTGATGTGAGTTCACAGTACTGCACTGAAGAGAGAGAGAGAATAAATATAATAATCTAATTTCAGGCTATAATAGGGAAAATAAAACAATACTGAAAATGTAAAAATTATGAGAATACGCCATCAAGTCGTAATAAACTTCAATTATAATCTGATTTTCTAGCAGAAGTTTGAGTGTGAATCTCTATCAGAATTCCAGAGACGTGTCCCAAGCAGTTGTATGGAGAATAAAAAAAACTTGACTAAGAATTTTGTAGAAGTAACTGTAGGGCAGATGATCCAATGATACATGACTAAAAAGTGATGATATAAATCTACATATAGTAAACTTGACATTGAATGTTATGTTTTGATGGAAATTCAACTTGAGTGTGGATCTGTAGTAAAAGCCATGGAGTTTCTTTAGTAGAACAGTTTGTGTTTTAGCCTGTGTAATTGAAGGCCGTTTTTAATGGAACAGCTGGTGTTCAGTCCAGGGGTATTGTATGCAGTGAGTCGATCTTGCCATTCCAACTCTGTTTTTTTCTGGCAGTTTAAAAGTATTGTTTAATACAGAGATTATTTATTAAAACAACACAGCTGTATTGGAATATTGGAATTTTAGCAGTGTAATACTGAGTTAGTTACTTGTGGTTCTGATTAGACCACAAAACTTTGTATTTGCTTGGTAGAACCTGCATTTAATTTAATATGTATATAATAAAGTATGTTTCTTTTATAAGACTGGTTGTCTCAGCTGCTTTGATCTTCAGCAGTACATGCAATCGTGTCTGTGCGTGGGCATTCATAGATATATATGCAGTTAGACATGAGGGGATATGCATGGTACATATATTGCCACATGCCCTGTGGTGCTGGGGTGAATGCACATGCAATAATGTGTACCATGCACACCACCAAGTACTTACCATATTGCACTTATAAAATGGAGGTCTGTATTTTTTTTTTAAGCTTGAGGTTTGCATTTAGTAGTGTATGTATATTGTTTATGCTTTGTAGTCCACTTCAGTGTAAAGTAGTTCCACCACTTGTTTTAACTGATTGGTTAGAGTACTGGGATATAACTTTATCCGATGTCTGTTTTTGTCCTATTCAGCTTTTGTGTTATCGGATCCAACTGGATCTGACCTCTGCACTTTTTGGAAGCTGTGGATCCGAGGCTGTGACTCCTCCCTTTATCGATAATTTCTCCACTTCTCTTAATGTACCTCCTATTTGCCACCTGATCAGAACAGACGTAGTATGCAGTGGCTTTGATTTAAGTCAGCATAGTGCAGTTAAGTCGTACTGTGTATCTTTTCACATCTCTTTTTTTTCTCCTCTTCTCTTATCCTCTTCATTAAAAAATGTTAGTTAAATACTGTATTTTACTTATATATGTATAAATGTAATGCAGCTGTTGGTGTCTTGTATTTTCCCTTTGCTTTTCCCTTTGTAAAAATGTATTCTACAAGTGGTATCTTCTAAAAGTTTTAGGAGTTAATTTTTTTGCCAGCTATGGCAACAGACATCGGATAAAGTTATATCCCATTATTAGAAAGACCTTCTACATTGCCCACCTGAACGGATATAAATAGGACTTGCTGTGTGGAATAAAATCCCGTCAAATCTAGACCTGTGGATGGGAGATCGGTCAGGAATCATCTGTGGGTCACTGCTGGACAGAGGCACAACAAACTAATGGGCACAGTATTTTTCATATAAGGAAATGCCTTAGGGCAGATAGCCTAGTATAAACCTATGAACCTATGAACCTATGGCGAACAAGGTCCCGGGCTTTAAAAAGTGTTTGTCCTGCAGTCATAAGATCCTGCCACATGACCCACATTTTCTTTGCATGTACTGCCTGGGAGCAGCACACTCAGATACAGACTGCAAGGGTTATGCCTCTTTTGGTACTATGGCCAATGTAGGTTAGTAGGGACAAGCTAGTACTGAAGGGTTTGATACCTTCCCAGGTGGGGGGGGGGGGGTCTAAGGCGCAACATACCTCTTCATCTACTTCATTTCAACCTTCTGCATTTCTCCAACTAAACAACCAGAGAAATCCAAACCTTCTATGGAAAAAGAGAGACTTAAGGAGTCCAAAAACGAAAGTTCCTTTGAGAAGAGGTCAGGGAAACCAAAAAATCTCCCTGGGTCCATCTGAAATTTTGTGTCTGGTACCACAGACCTCTAAAAATTGAGATATGGTGAGTTTTGTGATCTGATCACTTTTGCCTTCTCCATTTGTCACCAGAGCCAGTGAGCCCTAGGCTGCTTTCACCCTTTTTACAGGAGCAGTGTCCCTCCAAACCATATTCACTGGCTTCGTCTTCGAGGTCCTTCCATTCGAGGATTCTTACTGAAGTGGATGCTTTTCGGGTGATGCCGAGGTTTCTCTGGACACAAATGACTCGACATGGAGGTTTCCATGGAATCCAACTATGTTATGGATATCCAACCACCAACCAAATCGGACATGTGTGCTAGTTCAATTACCCTTCCATTTGTTTCTCTACATTGGTCCCATTCTTTTCACAGCCGGTTCATGGGACAAAACATTTTAGAGCCAAATATTCCTTTCAGCTTTACCTGCAGTGTCCCCTACTCTAACTCCAGTGTTATGTTATAGTGTCAGGGTCCTAAGTCGGCGAAGCCAAGTCAGGCACAAAGGGAGGATATGGTTTGTGTTTACTCCAAAAACTTCCCTCCAAACCATATTCACTGGCTTCGCCTTCTTGTAGGTCCTCCATTCGAGGATTCTACCATGGATGTGATGCCGAGGCCTTGACACAAATGACTCCGATGATGTGGAGGTTTCCATGGAACTAATCCAGCTATGGATATCCAGCCACCAACCAAATCGGACATGGTGGTGCTAGTCTAATTACCTTCCATTTGTTTCTCTAATATTGGTCCGATTCTTTCAGCTCTGGTTCCCATGGGACAAACATTTTGTTTCAACATTCCTTTCAGCTTTGACTCTTGGCAGTGTCCCTACTTTAACTCCAGTGTTATAGGTGTCAGTGAGTCTCCTAATGGGCCTTCAAGTCAGGGCACAAAGGAGGATATGGTTTGTGTTTACTCCAAAACTTTTGGATTAGTCTCTGCCCCTCAAGAACTCTGGTCTCAATAGCTCTGCACCAGTGTCAGCTTCAGAGCCAAGAAAGGTCGGAGCACAGGACATCCCTCCAGCCCATTCTCTGGTCAGAAGGGGAGTTTCTTCAGCTCATATTGCAGCCTCAGCCTTCAAGGCATTTGAAAGGGCTCTTGCTAGACCAAGAGAAGAGGTGTCCCTCTTATGCTAAGCTCTGTTCCAATCATTATTGGAATCTGCATGTCTGGATTGAATGGGACAGTCAGCAGCATTTAGGCTTTGGGAAATTCACCGTTTGACGTGCCAGTCTGATTCTGTCCCTTCTCCTGAAATCTCCCCAAGACAGGGTGCTAGGAAACTGATGTGCAAGTGGAGATATTCTGACTCCTTCAGAGAGTCACATAGAATTGGATGATAGTAAAGGGTCCCCATGATCCCTGCTGGAAGACTGAAGTATTAGTGCAAGGGTTCACCAGTGGATGCCAAGGTTATGGCAGTGAACACACAGAAGGAACTCTTGAAGAAGAATACATCTCCATCCATTCTAACAACAGGGAGTCCAGTACTTTGAACACCCAGAAAACAGACATACACATCAGCGACCTTTGCACTTAGGGCACTGAACTATCTTGCCTATATGACACTGTTTCAGAGGGACTTGCCTAAGGAGCTTACCAAGTATTTCACTGGTAACTTGCTGACGGGTGTTCAGAAAATGTACTCCTAATTGTTACCCTACAGTCTTTGTCCAATGTATCCATGCATCTGCCTTCTGATGCAGCTTGATGGTAGATACTGTCTGCCATTGAATCCATTTTCAGCTCCTCAGAGAACCTTCTGTGGAAAGTCGGACTGCAAATTAGGGATTTCATCACCCTTTCACGAGAAATCCTATCTGTGAGGTTTATCTGCACTTTAGAGACAGCTCAGGATAATCCTGTGTTTGTGCTGAAAAGTAGATGCCGAACAAGTGGACCCAGGACTGAGCCCTGTGGGACACCACTTGTGACAGGCTTTGAGTCTGACATGGCTCCAGCAACTCTGACCCTGTGGGTTCTGTCACTTAGCCAGTTTGCAACCCATCTTGTGATGTATGGGTTTACATTCAAGCTGATGAGTTTTTCGATGATACCTGAGTGGGGTATTGTGTGAAGGCCTTTGCCAGGTCGAGGTAGGCTGTATGGACTGCCTTTCCTCATCAATGGCCTTGGTGACTGTCTCGAAAAAGTCAACCAAGTTTAAGAGGCAGGATCTGCCTTTGACAAAGCCAAACTGAGTTGGATCCAAAGTCTGCAAGTTCCCTATGTCTTTATTTATGAGTTCCATTATGATCCTCTCCATGGCTTTTGCAGATAAGGCATGTCAAGCTAATGGTATTTCCAGGGTCTGTGGAGGCACCGCCCTTAGAAGTGGGACCACAGTCGCCGTCGCCACTCCTTGGAGTACGTATCCTGAGGTGAGGCTAAGATTAAACAGCTGTCCTAACTGTGGGTTTAATTCCTCATTGAGTTCATGAAGCACACAGCCGGGACACCATCCGGTCCCATGGATGCTGTGTTTTGCCTTAGTGAGGGCAGTTCTCACCTGGGCGTTGGAGATGTTTGGGGGCTACAATCCTCTGGAATAGATATCTCTCCTTTTGGGGGAGGGGAGAAGTTTGCACTGAACCTGTCAGCCAGTATGTTGGCAATGTGTGTAGGTTCAGTAATTTCACATCATTTGAACTAATTCTGAGCATATCTGGGAGTTTCCTCCTAGGTTTCTAACATAGCTAAAGAAGGCCTTATGATTCTCTTTAGAGTCCTTGGCGATTTTTCTCTCAAAATTTGCCTTGGATGATTTTATGAGAGCTCTTAGTTTTTACTTATAATGATCAAAGGTGTCTTACCTTTCAAGGATTTTGCTCTATCTTGTAGTAGCTTCCTCCTTTTGTTGTAGAGCTTGTTTATGGCTGGGGTCCACCAGACTGGACGCTTGCCTTTGGTACAGAGAGTCTTAGTTTTGTTTGGGATTGCCTGATCCATGCAGTCCTGTAGGTGCTGGTAGAAGGCATTTGTAAGTGATTCAGCGGTTTGAGTAATGTTTACCACTGGCTCAGGGCCTTAAAGGAGACCACACTAGTTTTTAGAAGTGTGAAATCGGCTTTTGAGAAGTTTTCACTGTGGTCTTTTTGTTTCAGGTGGGCGGGATGAGGACCTCCAGCGAGATTAGTTTATGATCTGATCTCACCAGTGAGGGGTATACTTCGGTGTTGAACATTTTGATCCCATGTTCGTGATGATGAGATCAAGTATGTTTTCTCCTCTTGTGGGGATGGTGACTAGTTGTTCCATGGCATTTGAGTTTATGAACTCCAGGAATCTTTGGGTTAGAGTGTTCGGGCTTGGTAGTGTTCCCAGTCTATATTAGGGTAGTTAAAGTCACCTAGTATGATGGTGTTTGGAGATACATTTATCCTCCAATGTTTTCAGGAAGGCCATGTGAGGTTCCTGAGTTTGAGAGGGTGGCCTGTAACATGCTACAAATTGCAGAGCAGTCTTGCCTATGGTTAATTGCACCTGGATGGTCTCCGATGCATCATGCGTTGCCACCAACCTTGAGGTGTGGGTGTCCTTTATGAATATGGACACCCCCTCCTTTCTTGGTGTTGTCCGGATTTTGGGGCGGAACGCATGATATGAGGTGAAACCTGTTAGTGCTGGGGTGCTCTCAGGAGCCTTGAACCAGGTTTCTGTCACAGCACAGACATCGATGTTCTCCATATTGAGAAGGGCCTCGAGTGCGTGCATCTTGAGATTGAGACTTCTGGCATTGAGCAGCATTACCCTTAGTTTTTTCCTTTTGGTGTTCTAGGGTGGTAGGTTTAGAATTTGAGCCTTGCCTAAAAGGCACTATGGGGTGGCAGAGCCTTTGCCAATATCCGGAAGCCCAGGGTGACAGGTGCAAGCCGTCCCTTGAAGCAGCGTGGCTTGTCCAGCATGTCATCCCAGGCAGACAGACATTGATCCCCTTTGAATGACACCAGAATTTAAGCCAATTATTAAAGCTGATCATCTTATCACTGTATTGTGGCATCATTCTAGATGAAGGTAGGATACTGCTCAAGGTCAGGGTCATACCTGCCTGGGCTACATAATCAGAGAGCTCCTCGCTGTCCCTTTTCATGTAGTCAGGAGGCACGTCTCAGGTCGCTGACACCAGCGTGGACAATGACTGAGTCGTACTTGTACCTGCTGTTGAGAGACCTGAGTGCTTGCGTTATGTGGCGGATTCTAGCGCCTGACAGGCAGCTTACTGTGACCTTCTCTTTACTCAGTCTGGTGAGCGGACGCCAGTGTGTCTGACTATGGAATCACCAATGACAAGTGTGTCTGGCATTTTGTTTGGCCTTAAGGGCTGTGACTGTTTGACACTCTGACTGTGTGGTCTATGTGTTGCATGTGTTGGGTCGTGAGGTGGTAGTTGTTTGGGTGTCTGCTTTGGTGGCCTCTGCTGTTTTGGTAAATTTTGATCAGAGCCTCCGAGTATGTCTTTGTGTGAGTATGTGTATGATTTGAAGTTGTGATGGTACCATGTGTGACTGGGTATGTATTGTGTGTGGTTACCTTCTCCTCCTGTCTGGTCTTGCCAGTCCTATGTTGAGAGAGCTCAGCCTCCAGTTTGGCCGTATAGTTGCATCTCTCGCATGTATTTGTGTTTTGTGGGAGAAGGAGAGGATTGTCTGTGTACATGAGGCAGTTGTACATTGCCTCAATATTCCCAGGTTCACCAGTTGAGCTGGAGAGGACACTAGCAACTGATCCTCGACATACTAGAAGTAGTAGATAAAGAGACTTTCAAAGGACTCGGGGAAGTGGGTTTAGGCTGGTGGGGTACTATCTATAATAAGAGTGCTTTATCAAGGTGCAAGTACTGTAGGAGTAAGTGCTAGGCTTTACAGATAGAGAATAGTCTACTTGGGAATCAAGTAGAGATGAACTTTTCAGTTATAGGATATGCTGGTTAGATCAGCAGTACAGCTCGAGGAAGGTAGTTTTAAGGGAAAAGAGTGGAATTTAGATGGCCCAAATAGTTTAACCTTGTTTAACCGCCGCTCTTGTGTGCAACAGTGGTAACTCCGCTAAATCGCTACAGCGCTTAGCGTGTTTTATAGCAGGGGGCTGAAGGGAGCTAGGAATTGGCCCAAAACGACCAATGGACTACTAGTTTCTGGCTGAAACTTCACCAAATCAGACAAAAGGCCGCTCAGTGCTTCCCACTCCCACTGGTAAGCAAAGAAACTTCCCTCCTTCCTAATAAGGCAATGGATCAGTAACAGGAACTAAAAACAAAGCCCAGGGATCAGCAACTCTGAAACTGGACTACTCTAGTTCAGTAAGGCGGAAAACAAGAGATTTTTGTTTTATTACAGAGACAAGGAAAAAACAGACAGTAATTGCTGTAAATCGGCTAGCGCACTTTAGTGTGTAGCCTACAGAAACAATTTGCAACAATTAGTAACTTAAAGTGCAATAAACAGTGTAAAATGCAGAAATCACTTAAATTAGCAATAAAACAGGCGAAATGCAGTTGCTAGCTTAAATAACAGTGGGAAAGCCACAAAAAATACTTATATCTGGTAGAAAGTCACTCTTTTAGCTCTCTGCTGCTTGGATCACCCTGCAGGCCGCCACGAGGATCTGTGCTGAGTTGGTACAAGCTGGAAAGCGTGTTTAGCGTGTTTTATAGCAGGGGCTGAAAGGAGCTAGGAATTGGCCCAAAACAACCAATGGACTACTAGTTTCTGGCTGAAACTTCACCAAATCGGACAGAAAGGCTGCTCAGTGCTTCCCACTCCCACTGGTAAGCAAAGAAACTTCCCTCCTCCCTAATAAGGCAATGAATCAGTAACAGGAACTAAAAACAAAGCCCAGGGATCAGCAACTCTGAAACTGGACTACTCTAGTTCAGTAAGGCAGGAAAACAAGAGATTTTTTTTTTGTTTTATTACAGAGACAAGGAAAAAAACAGACAGTAAATGCTATAAATGCTGTAAATCGGCTAGCGCACTTTAGTGTGTAGCCTACAGAAACAATTTGTCCCTCCAAACCATATTCACTGGCTTCGTCATTGAGGTCCTTCCATTCGAGGATTCTTACTAAAGTGGATGCTTTTCGGGTGATGCCGACGTTTCTCTGGACACAAATGACTGGATGATGTGGAGGTTTCTATGGAATCCAATCCAGCTATGGATATCCAGCCACCAACCAAATCGGACATGGCTGGTACTAGTCTAATTACCCTTCCATTTGTTTCTCTAATATTGGTCCTACTTTCAGCTCTGGTTCCCATGGGACAAAACATTTTTAGAGCCAACATTCCTTTCAGCTTTGACTCTGACAGTGTCCATTACTCTCTTAACTCCAGTGTTATAGTGTTGGGGTGAGTCTCAGAGCCGAAGCCTTCAAGCCAGGGCACAAAGGAGGATATGGTTTGTGTTTACTCCAAAACTTTTGGATTAGTCTCTGCCCCTCAAGAACTCTGGTCTCAATAGTTCTGCACCAGTGTCAGCTTCAGAGCCAACGCAGGTCGGAGCAGAGGACATCCCTCCAGCCCATTCTCTGGTCAGAGGGGGAGTTTCTTCAGCTCAGATTGCAGCCTCAGCCTTCAAGGCATTTGAAAGGGCCCTTGCTAGACCAAGAGAAGAGGTGTCCCTCTTGTGCTAAGCTCTGTTCCAATCATTATTGGAATCTGCATGTCCGGATTGAACGGGACAGTCAGCAGCATTTAGGCTTTGGGAAATTCACCGTTTGACTTGCCAGTCTGAATCTGTCCCTTCTCCTGAGATCTCCCCAAGACAGGGTGCTAGGAAACTGATGTGCAAGTGGAGATATTCTGACTCCTTCCGAGAGTCACGTAGAATTGGATGATAGTAAAGGGTCCCCATGATCCCTGCTGGAGGACTGAAGTATTGGTGCAAGGGTTCACCAGTGGATGCCAAGGTTATGGCAGTGAACACACAGAAGGAACTCTTGGAGAATAATGCATCTCTCCATCTCTTTAACAGGGAGTCCAGAGCTTTGAACAAATTCAGGAAACAGACATACACATCAGCGACCTTTGCACTTAGGGCACTGAACTATCTTTCCCATATGACACTGTTTCAGAGGGACTTGCCTAAGGAGCTTACCAAGTATTTCACTGGTAACTTGCTGACAGGCGTTCAGAAAACGTACTCCTAATTGTTACCCTACAGTCTTTGTCCAATGTATCCATGCATCTGCCTTCTGATGCAGCTTGATGGTACAGCTAGAGCAACAGGCACTGGTACAGCTAGAGCAACAGGTACTGGCATAGCCTTCTATCTGCATGCATGGATGCAGTTGTGACTTTGTGGAAGGCTTTAAAGGCAGTTTTGATGTTTTGACTCTCTTCAAACCAAAAGTTAAGGAAATGCATATCAGGAAATGAGCAAGATGGTAAGATACTGTCTGCTATTGGAATCCATTTTTCAGCTCCTCAGAGAACCTTCTGTAGGAGCCAGAGAGGAGGAAAAAGAAGCAGAACATCACAGGGTTTTCAACAGGATGCTACTTGGGTGGGGATTAATTTTAATGAACTTTGCCCAAGGAGGAAAGTCAGACTGCAGATTCAGGGATTTCATCACCCTTTCACCGAGAAATCCTATCAGTGCTCCTGAAGGTTTGCCCATCTGCCGCACTTTAGAGACAGGAACTTATTCTACACCTCAGGTCTGGCAGGCCATCACTTAGGGATTCCTAGGTGCTCAGGATAATCAGCAGAGGTTATGCTATTCTTTTCCTGTTTCCCCTGCAGAAAAAGAGAACGATTCCGGACATTCTAGCCAGTCAGATGGATCCAGCAGCAACAGAAGTAAAAACGCTGTTGGAAGAGAATCATCCATCAGGTCTCCAAGACTACATAGGATTTTAAGTCTATTCCAGGTTCTTGTTAGTTCTGAAGAAAACAGATGACCTAAGTCACCTCAGTCATTTTGTAAAGCATTCAAAGTTATGGATCATTCCATTCTGCCTGTGCTGAGAAAGGACAATTAGATGTGCTCTATAGATCTCCAGGATGCCTACTATCATTATCAAGACAGAGAAAGCAGTCCAAAAGATTTCTCCATTTCTGACTAGGAGTCAATCACTATCAGTTTAGGGCACTTCCCTTTGGTCTCAGCACAGTCCCACTTCTTTGGGTATTAACCAAAAGCATGTCAGCTGTAGTAGTATGTCTCAGACTGCTTAGGTTCTGGATGTTCCCATATCTAGATGATTGGCTCCTCACCACTTCAACCAGGGATCTTCTGGTCCAGTATCAGGACTTCTTGCTCCATCTTGTTCAGCAATTAAGTATTCCTGTCAGTCTAACAAAGAGACTATTGTCTCTTGCACGACAGACAAAGTTCATCAGATGGTGCCTCAAGAGTCCCAGAATCCAGAATATTATCTGTATGTTGAACAGCTTTCTAGATGCTTCAACATTTCTGTTCACCACCGAGACTTATCCTGCACTAGTTAGCGCTTATGGCAGCAATGATCACAATTAGTTCCCCTATCCAACTATTAGAGAATGGTTCTTCTTTGGACCCAGTCAATTCAATGGTCATAAAGATTACATCCTCTAAATGCACAAATTTACCTAGCATCCATTTTCAAGACTCACATCAGGTGGTGGTTGACGTCCCTGGTAGTAAAAAGTTGACTATTCCTCCCACTGACCCCACTGGCAACAATAACTCTATGGATGCTTCCTTCCTGAGTTTGGGGGGGGGGGGCATTTTGACAGGAAGACTGGCCTAGGTTCTTGATCATACCTGGAGGCCAGTCTTCTCCAGTATCTTGGAGATGAGAGCAGTCCTCCTGGAGTTGCAGGGTTTTCAGGACTCCCTTCCAGAGGATATGATTTCTATCCAAACAGACAACATGGCAGTAGTCTGGTATATCAACAAGCAAGGGGGAATCCACTCATACCCACTTTGCTGGGAAGCCATGCGTGTAGGACAATGGCCTCTTGCTTTCTTATAAAAAGCACATTCCAGGGACATCAGTGTTCTAGCAGACAAGATGAATAGGTCCATTCTTCTGCCTAAAAAGTGGTCCCCCATTCAAATGGTGGCAAATTTTCAGTTGATGGGACCAACCTTGCTGCAATCTTTTTATTTTGTACCTAAACAAGTGCAGCAGTTACTTTGCCCCAATCCATCCACTGGGTCAATCATTGGGTGATGCTGTAGTTCACAATTGGTCCCCGGGTCTGCTATACACTTTCTCCATTGCCACTGATAACCAAATTCATTCAGAAAGCCAGAAGGTACAAAGCCAGAGGGATCCTCATTGCACAATCTTGACCCCAGCAAATTTGGTTTTCCTTTTTTTGTCTTCTAGTGCATCCACCATGGGTATTGGATCGCCATCTAAACCTCCTGAGTCACCCATCTGGGTAACTGTCCCAAACCTAAAGACCTCAAAACTAACCACGTGGTTTCTCCACTTCCAGTGGTGGCCGGAGTTGCCAGGCTGGCCACTTTGGTGGTTCACTTCTGTCAGCTTCACAAAATCAAAATACTGGAAGATTGTATTTGGCTTCTACTAGGGGGAGTAGACTTTCTCAGCTCAACTTCCATCCATTCCTGACTTCTTATCAGACCTTTTCCAAAAGGACCTAGTTTTTCAAGTGTTAAGGTTCATTTGGCTGCCATTTCCAATTTTCACATTGGACAGAATCAAACACCCATAGCTTCACTAAAGATTCCCAAACCTTTCCTGAAGGGAACATAGGAGCCCAGCCCCAACCTGGGATATTACCATCATGCTAGAGACTGTAATTTAAGCTCCTTTTGAAACAGCAGCCACAATGGAATTAAAATTTCTCTTGGAAAATCATTTTTCTGGTAGCTGTTACTTCCACTAGGAGGATTTCTAAAGTACAAGCTGCCTTGTAAGCCTCCATATATGATTTTCCATAAAGACAGTGTGCCCTTGAGAGTAAATGCCACTTTTCTTCCAAAGGTGGCTTCCGAAGCACGCTTTAATCAGACAAGTATTTTTTCCCAAAATGGACTAACAAGGGAGAATATACTTTGCATTTTTCTAGATATTTGTAGACGGCTCAGATTTTATCTTCACAACACTAAGGACATTGAGGAATGTGATCAGTTTGTTTCTTTCTCAAAAGCTAAATGGGGTCATAGTGTATCAAAAGTTACCTTGTTTAGGTGACTCTTGGAATGTATAACATTTGTCTAAAACAAGTTAAAGGTTTCTTTACATAAAAAAGGGCTCATTTGGCAAGGGCCATAGCTACATACTGAGAGACAAATATGAGAACTATGAATCAAGTGGCCATGCCCAAATGTTATTAGGCATGAAGTCAGTAGATGTTGCTATGGCCTTTACAGAATGAGCCCCTCAAGTGTAGAGTTCCTAATCGCATCTGTGCGTGGCCACTTGGGCTGCTATTCACACATTTGTGTCTCTAACTACAAGCTTGGATGTACAGTCCAGATCATGTGCATCCTTTGGCTCCACCATTGTCAGGAATATTCTTCCTTTATACTACCCAGGTAGTTTGGTAGCTTGGAAATCTCTCCCAGAGGTTGATTGGGATGAAAATAGACAGCATCAGATATGAAAGCCATGTACTTAGCATAACTTTAAATTTGTTTTGCCTTGTTTTCTTCCAGTTCAACATCTCTCCCTCCTTCCCCTTCCAGCATTGTCAACTACTACTACTGTTGATGGACCTCACCTTGAACCTTGTCTTTGAATAGCCCTTGATTGCTGTTTCCCCTTTTATGACCACTTCGTCATCCATATAGGCTAGCCTGTAATGTTGGTTAGTTCATAAGCTGTTTGAATGTGAGCAAGCAAACTCGATTTGAGGTACTTTATGGGTTGGGGTGGAGTCAGAGCCCCAGATTCACAGCTTCCAAAAAGTGCTGAAGTTGGATCCGATAACCCAAAGGTTAAATCAGACGAAAACAAGACAACATGGATCTAACATTTTGGTAAGTACATAGCTTTCATTTAACTGCAGAATTTATGAAATGTTCAGGGTAGTCATTTATTTATTTTATTTTATTTATTTTACATTTGTTTACCGGGCTAGTCTAGCTGGATATATGTCCATTTTCAGTAGAGGCCCGGGGAGAAAAGCTCCATACATAAAACTAAACTACAAGACATATTAATAAAAATTTAAGTACAATAAGAATATACATTTAGTAATAAGAACAACAAATACTTAAGGCACACACAAAATACACTAGGTCAGTAGTAGCATCACAAAATAAAATGCTAAAGATTAGCAGTTAGTTTCATTAATTCGGAGAGAAAGAAGTATAACAAGGGATTAGAAGGGATTAATGTAGAAATACAAGAGAGGAGAAGAGAGAGAAACAAAAGTCTAGAAGGGGAAGAAAAAAGAAGATGGAAATGAGGGCAGGGGAGAGAAAAGGAGGAGTGAGTCAGAGCATAAGAGGAGAGCAACAGGGCAAGAAAAAAGTAAGTGTATGTGTAGCTAATAAGACAGTAAGTAGTTAAGGTAGAGTAGGGGGGAATAAAAAGGTTAGTCAGGAGTCCTACAGCTTTCAAACTGTTAAAGCTGTTTGCACAGTCCTGTTAGTTCACTAGTGCTAGGCACTTCACAGCATCTCATCTGGGTTCTGACAGGTGAATAAGTCCAAATAAGGAGTCTTAACAATGCTTTCCAACAAGGTATGCCATTTTCCAGGTAAATGTCTGACAAGATTGCAGACCGTATGAAATAGTTAGATCCTTGTGGGTTATGCCCATAATTCCCCTGTGTGTTTGTGATGCTTTTATTGCTGGATCTTTAAGGCACATCTTAAGTACCTCATTTTCTTGCCTTGTTTTCTCTGAAATTTGGAAATGTTCAGCTGGTATCCCACTTTCCAGTCATGGATCCAATTTTTGCTGGAATTCTATAGGCCCATTTGTTATTTATCACCATCAGGCAAAATGTTAAAAAAATAAATAAATAAGGCTGTATCATGCAGATAAATGTATAAATTGAGGACTATGGCTTGCTTGGCAGCCATCATCATGGTTTCTGAAAAGGGGTTTATCAGTACAGCCGCCTTGTTTTCATACACCATTGCATCATTAGAGCAGTGTATGAAGGTGAAGTGTTAAGTGTTTTTGGACTTGGAGGCTTTTTGACTCATTAAATCTTGCCAAGTTATTAATGGAACTGTCCTTTTTATGGCATAAGCCAAGCAACACTTGTGTTTTCCAAGCGGCTTGCACAATAGGTCTGTTTGAGTAGTAATTGGCACTTAGTATCATACCTCTCAACTTCTTTGTTAAAAAAATCAGGATAAAGCCAAACATTAATAGGGGATAAAGGACCCAAATCAAGTAAAATTTATAAATATTACTCTAAATTCACTTATAGTTTATAGAGCAGGTTTTACAAAATAAACGTGTATTTTCTGAACAGGAAGACACATGAAGCTCTAATGTTTGGAATTGTAATCCTCAATTATATTTATAAAATTATATGAGGGACAGTGCAGAAATATGAAGCAAAGTCAGTGACATTCTGCAGAATTCTGGATATTTGAGGGGCATACTTACTATTTTCAGTTATGTGCAGTAAAATGTGATGTACCTGTGAGCTCATTCCTGGGACATTTGCTGTTTCCTCTTTTCATAAATATGAGTAGCAATGGAGCTCTCACATAGAAACAACCTAATCTATGCCACTGACTTGATCATCTGAGCCTCTGTCAAGTTGTACAATGATAATGTGAACCCTGACATAGCTATGCAGTATGCTGTAGGAAATGGGCCTTAAAGGGCAGCGATAGGAAAACCATATCCATGCTGTTAAGCAATCAGGAGAGACTTAGTCTGGTAAATGTTGCAGTATCCCTTCACTACATGAATTCAGTAAAACCTTTTCAAGTACTGAGAAATCTCTTTGGATCCAGCACTGATATTTCATGTTATACTGTAGGACAGTAAAGATGCATTCAGTGCTTGCTACCTATTGCGGTATAATAATTCTTTTAAATAGAGAGATGAGGAACATTTAAATAAAGTATGAATTCCCACTGGAAATGCCATTCCAGCTGTATCTATGTCCTCTGTGCATAAATTGCAAATAATATAGTTAGTTCAGTTTTAGATGTTTCCATAAACTCTGACAAACTGTCTTCAAGAAACTTGGCATCTAATGTTGAGGACAGTTTTTGTCTTCACCTAAGTTTGGCATTTTTTTCTGTAGAGTATGGCATTTGGGAAAGACTATTTGCATACCATTAACTGATGTACACTCTGACTTAGCTGGTAATGTAAGCATCATATTTCCCAAGACCTGCAGTTTCTTACACAGCTCTGATCTGACATCTTGCCATCATCAGAAAAGGCCCTGAGCTCACATGCCTGGACACCAGTGTAGAGTACTCTTCCATGTGTCCAGATTGCTAATGCTAACCCTGGCCTTCCCTTTCATTGCCTTCACTGTCTCAAGGAAGGGCCTGACTTTGACAGTGCATCCAGTCTGGATACTTGAAGGCACAGAATGGAACATCTTGGCAGACCATCACATTTTTTTTTTATATGGAAACTCAGAAACTGGGTCTCCTTAAAGTCCCAGTATACTCTGGAGCGTTGTTAAAGATACACACAGAGATCATGTCAAAAAAACCTTCCCTGATGGAAGTCTGTTCATCTTATCCCCCATTCCTGTGAAATGGTGAGCTTGACCTTCTCTTGAGAGGATTTTTGCCCCAGTCCATCCTCTTTTTGTGGAGGATGAGAAACAGGGGAAGAAGCACCTGTGGCTGCCACTTTTGGAGGCATTTCACATTTCCACCTCTGTGCCCTCCTATTCATCAGCCAACCTGATCTTTGGAAGTGATCCTTTGAGGCATCTAGATGTGGATGTTTAGTATTCAGGATTGAGAACTCTCTCCTTGGAATGTTCCCTTAGATGCATCCTGGTTGAAGAGTGTTCATGAGGTCGTTTGACTCCAGGGCTCACATCCAGGGCCTAAACAAATAGCAAGCAGCTGTTTGATGTTTAGTAGAAACTTAGGTCTTGAGTGTGGGGAAAGTGCTGTTCAGGAGTTTGGTTTGAAGCCTGTACCAGGCCATGTGCAGGCCTGTCCACAACATGCATCATTTTTTAATAGAACATGACTGTTAGTTGCTGGTCACCTGCTGCCCTTTGGCTGTCCATCAGTTATTCACCTTCTTGTAATATAGTCTTTTACAAATGGGCTGTTACAGTCAATTGAAGAATCTTGTGATTGTTTGTCTCTGAGAAGGACAAGAAGGGCAAGAATAATGACTCCCTCTCCACCATCTGCCTCTTCACTATATAATCTTTTGGAAAGTGTTTTATGTTTCTGAGGAACTGTTTGGAATGGCCTTAATCTCATCTTCCTCTCAAGAAATGCCTGGTAAACTTCCTAGGGAGGAAGTCCTGGAACCCCTGGTTTATCCCTGCTCTGAAGTCCTTCACTTGGGGTGCTATATGATTAGCCTGAAGGTTTCCTAAATCTGCCTCTCTGACTTCTAGGAATGCAGACACTGTCTGCACTCTCCTGAGTGGATAGAGCAATTTATTAAGCATCTCATTGCTGGCTCCTGTATGATTTCTTCACTCCAACATAGATTGTAAACCTATTTAATTTTACCAGCTTCTTGCTGGTCAAAATTCTACAGCTTTAATTGGGTGCAGAAGATAATGTGCTCCTTCCACTCGGGGGTTTAGGGCCCTCAGCAGTTTGTTTAATCCAACATGTATTAACCAGCTTAGTGGTCCGAAGACCTTTTTGTGCCATGACCTGGATCAATAAGGCAAATGCAGAAAACAGTATTATTTTGAGCATGTACATACAAAGCAGAATTAGTTTACTGTGAATTATCAAATACACATTTCATACTAAAGCAAATAGAATAAAGTTAACGTACTACACACTGAACATGAACACTGTGCCTTTTACCTCTCCCAATTCTAGATGTATTTGTTAAGGAAGGCTTTTGAGAAGCTCTAAGACCTCCATGAGCCTGAGCTTAAGGAGGATATTCAGGAAACTGCCTTATGCATCTTCAGATTAGTATCATATCTCATGCTGTAACTTTTCTGTGCTGATGCCTTGGCTAATGCAGCTGACTCGGACATGTGCCTCAGAAAGATGAGAGTAAATAAAGTTGTCTTTCTTTAAGGATATATTCAGGATTTCTTTAGGAATGTGCTCTTCATTTAACCTACCTAAGAACAAAGTCTACCTCCTGAGAAGGAAACTGACCATCACCTGTGGAAGGTCTTTGATTCCTCCTCATTTTTTCTACGGTCTTTTAAGCTTTGCAATCTCAAGAAGAGGAAGAGACATCCTTGCCATTTGAAGAATGCTATCCAGCATGTTATGATTTTTCTCCCTCCATTGCTAAGTTACCTTGCCTGTAGACCATACAAAGCCACATGTCTTAGTCCTGAGTCTCGTCTACAAAGGTGGTGGGCTGGTTTTCCAATTTCACCTTGGCTTGAATACCCATTACAATGGAGCAATTTGTTCTAGAGGTCACTCTTGGTCACAGTATAGAGCTTACTGGTTCTTACAGGTGAGTCCATTTCATCTTAAGTCTTGGGGCAGGCCTAGACTATGTTGCTCTGAGAGGATGTAGTGGCTCTACTAGGTTTTTAAGGAAGTAAAAATTTCTATTGCCCATCGTCCTGCTCAAAGGTATGGGTGATTATTGTCCCCTTCTAGAACTTTGTGACTTCACCTAGCCTTGCAGAGGAATGATCTTCAGATGTTCCTGTAGTTGGGCAGCTCAGTCCTGCCAGTCCTATTCAGAACTTCATGGAAGTGGTCTTGTGAAAGCTTGTATGTATGAATTCCCTAGAAGCAACAATTCACTGGAGAAAAACCTCTAACACTTGCTGAGTGGAACTCCTTTGCTGTTGCAGTCAGACACTGTTCACTGCTTGCCCTTTCCTGCCAGCTGGAAAGAAAATGATGCAGGAAGTCGTATCCTTGGATATCTGAATGAGGTCAAACACCAGTATCTGGGCATTATTCTTTCTATGGTTTCTTCTGAGCTTGATGACTACCATGATCTTCCTGGTGACATTTGCATACCAGAGGATATGGATGTTGCAGTTTCCTGTGAGGAATCAAGGATTTTAAGGCTGTGACACACACACACACGCTTTTAGGTATGATACTGTCACCAAGACCAACATTGACCCTTCCCTTTATGCAGCTGAACCCATAGCATATTATGATGAATGAGCTCCTTGTATGGGCTGGGGAGCTCAGATAGATTTCCACTTCCTGGAGGTAGTGTGTTATGCCATAGAGACAGGGCATTGCATCAACCAGTAGAGCTGGTGGCAGTATTCCTGGCCTAAAAGGTGATGGAGAAGCAGCAGCTTATCAGGAGTTAACTTCCTCAGGGAACCAAATGAGATGGCAGCTGGCCTTAGCCACTGGTTTGGTCATCTCTTGGTGCTGTAGTGTGGTCCATCTTTTAAAATGGAGCACTCTAGACAGATTCCTGCTTGCCAGTTGGAAAAATATGATCCCCCCCACCTTCTGCTTCTGTTTGGTAAGAGACAGGCTGCAATGGAAGCAATGAGTGCATTTGTACCATTTATGTTGATTTCCATGGCTTATTGCAGAGTTCAAGGAAGAAAGATCAGTCCTCTTCCCCACTGCTTAGTTGTCCCTGAGAAGGGTCTGATGCCAGGCTGTAAGGTCTCTAGTGAAGCAGGGAACTTCTAGCCTGACCCAACCCAGAGATGCCTGAAGTAGTTGGATTGACCGGAGTATCTGTCTCATGCACTCTCTGCTGATGTAAACCGTTATGACCCCACTGGGTTTATTGACCTAAGTCTCAAAGGGTATATGTTAAATCAACGAACACTTAAAAAAGTGAATGCTGATTCATCGACCCTCTTTAAGTGAAAGCTTAAAATCCTGAACACTCGGAACAGCGATTTCTTTCCAAGGAAAAAAAATCGCTGTTCCACAAAAAAAATAAATAAATAAATAACTTCAAAACATTAAAGTGGGGGCCTTCACCCCCCCCCCCACTTAAATATACCAACTCCGAAGATCACACCGCGGTGGAGGAAATGGCAAAGACCCTGGGGAAAAAAAATGCTGTTCCGAGTGTTCAGGATTTTCAGCTTTTGCTTAGAGGGTCAATAAATCAGTGTTCGCTTTTTTAAGCATTCACTGATTTAATATAGACCCATCTCAAAGGTTACAGTGGCTGATATGAAGCTTTCACTCTGCTTGTCTTTTCCTCTTAATCAAAACAGTTCTTTGTTTCTCAGAGTGGTACTCTGTACCTCCAGCCATTCAGCTTGCAGGATGTCCTAACTTCCTGTTTGATTTAGGCCTCAGTTAATCTAAGTTCACAATATGGCAGCTATTTTGTGCTTATTTTGTTGTGGAGGACAGGGGGCTAGCATTGCCTAATCAGTTCTTTTAAGTTCTACAGCTCCCATTATTGTATGAAGGGCACCTCCCTTCTCTGGGACATCAGTTTTTTGCTAACAGGCTTGTGTGACATCTTGGAGCTTCAAGTCTTTATGTGTAGGGGCCTTAGCTGTCTTTTTCAGAATAGGTTGTCACTGGTGATGAAAAAGCACATTTCCTTCTGTGGTTGATTTTACAGCTGTCATTGAACCACACCATTCGTCTGCTAGCTTTATTTTCTGGTGCAGAATTTAAGGGACAGTGTTCCCTGCACCATGTATATGTGCCAGCAGCACAGAAGTTATCTGAGTTGGACATGAGTTTATGAAGATGGACCATCTGCTCATTTCCTTTGCACCAGATATAGAAGGCTTTTGATTGAAAAGCAGACATGTTCTCTGTTGGCTTCCCCATCCACTGTTTGCCACCAGGCTACTAAACTCTGTTGGCAGATGCTGTGGTCACACTACTAAGAGATGGCAGCCTCCAATGCTTGCTTCAAGCATGTCTGTATTTCAAACATCAGTGCTGCATGTCATCAGGGACTTGCTATTCCTTAGACCAGGCGTACCTCTCTTGTATGTAAACCTGACTGAGCCTGAGTAGCAGGACCTGTTCAGTGGAATAGTGAGATGCTGTTTTGACTGGGGTGCCTGTAACCGGAAGTGTACTTCTGACTGATAAGATATGTTTTGTATTGTTTAACACAGAGCTCAAGATGGATTCCTAAATCAGCTTTAAACAGATTTTTGGCAGTTGCTGACGTTTTTTTTTTTTGAGGAAGTACTGTAAATAAGCAGTGTTGCCAGTCTTTCATTGCTATATCTGTTTTAAGTAATTAAATATTTATTATTTATTTTACATTTGCTGACCAGTTTTGTCCGGCTGAGCTAATAGCCCTTTTTCAGCAGAGGCCCAGGGAGAAAAGCTCCACAAAATGTACATTTAAATTTTCAACAGTAAAAAGTATGTAAACAAGAAGACATTAACAGTTCTTAAGTTGGAAAAGGAATATTAAAAATTCTAAGTTGGGAAAAATACTCTTCTTAGTGTGCACTGAAACAATTGTAATCATTTCTAGCAGAATGTCACAATGTCAAGTTTTGAGTCTCCTTTTCATTTTTTTGGTTTGATCTTGAAGTTGACAGTCATTTATATATGTTGCCTTTTATGCTGTATTGTTCTTTCTTAGTTTAATCAGTAAACAAGACACCTTTCTGTACATAGCCCCATCTTATTGACAAGCCATTGGCTGTAAAGTTTGCATTAGGGAAAGATAGCTGCTGTTTCTGCTATGGAAGACCAGACTTAAAAAGGGAAGCTCTCTGCAAGAGCGATGAAATGAGAATGCGAAAAGTAACTGTAGTGTTTTGGCTGTAAATCCAGCATCACAAACCAGGGGAGCTTCTTTTAAGTCTGGCTCAGACTGCTTAGTCACTACACAGCCTTGAACAGCCTGTATGGTTAGTCACGTGTTTTTTTTTTCCAGAACTATCTTTTCACATTTGTACTGTCCTGTAACATAGTGAATAGCTATTGTAGCAGTTTGGAGGACTATAGAACAAAACGAGCTACACTGTATAAGGAAAACTGTTTCATAAAATTCATTTTCTTTTTTAAGAAAAAGAAAATGATAAAAAGTACCTTTTGGTGCACCGTACATTGATGCACATTGTTTTCAAGGGATGACATTGTGCACTTTTCTGAAGCATATAGCTATCAGCAGGATACTAACAGGTAGTGTAATCATACTTTGCATTTTTTCGTGAGCTGTTACACTGTTTCATGTTTTAAAAGGTGTCTAGTAATACAATCTAGGCCTCTTAAAAAGAGAGGCAAAAAAAGATACTCCTGCCTTCTTTCTGCCCAAACACACGACTTATATTGTCAGAAATTCTCCTGTATGTTATATTTTAGTGAAGTAATACTACGGCACAGAACAATTTGCCTACCCTTAAATGGAACATATTTAATTGACAGTACTTTCAAAATCTCTTATTATAAACTGTAATTCAGAATAGCCTCTTATTGTAAGCTTTCTAGGTTAGGGGTAAGCACACACATCTCACCTTGGAACTTGTTACTGACTTGAGATATATGCTGGAATGACATTGCCAAGTGCTTGCATCTGCCGGTTCCTACATGTGAATTGAAAATTGAGGTAGTTAAATGAGTGATCCGGAGGCAAGATCATTGCTTTTGCTGGAAAATTTGTTCTAAGATAAATGTTGGCAGCCACTGTAACTAATGCATTTATACGTGAGTAAGTCACACATAATCAAAATATATATTGATGAGATTCTGTGACTCACAGACAAGCAGTCAGAGGTAATGAAGTGAGGGTATCAAAAGCAAATGTTGTGAGTTTGCATGATTTATTGGTGATTGGTGTAGAGAGGACTGCATCATTAAACCATTTTTGTTGAAAATTAGTCCTCAGTTCTTGCTGCAGTTCTCAAAGTTTTACATTTAAACTCATCACTTGTTCCTTGTAACTGCTCTGCAGAAAAGCTGCAGCTTTACATGTAATCTGATTACTTCTGCACTTTCAGACTATTGTGATATCAGCATTTTTTTTTTATTCACAAACCATAAAATAGTGTCTTTAATTTAAACTGAGGTATGCATAAGTAGAATTTCTCTAATTCCATATTGAAGAGAGTTTCTCTGGTAAGTTCAAGTCTGCCTGGAACCTCAAAATATAGTTAAAACACTAATGTCTTAATGTTCATTTTATGGTGAATTCAGGCTAAAAAGAGGAGGAGTAGTAAAAAAAATAAATTATCTGTCTCCAGATGAATAAAAGGGGAATAATATACTAAACCAAGTCTTAGTTAACTCAACAGGTAATACACTCGCCTTTGATTCAGATGGCTGCAGGTTCTGTTCCCATACCAGAGAGTTTGATTCGGTTTTCCTGTACTGACTCTGCAGTACAGTGTAAGTGGGATATTGTACACCTGAGTATACAGTCTTTTGGATGAGATGTTAAACCAAGGCCCCATCTACCCAAGTTAGTGGTAGCTCTGATAGACATAAAGAGTTCTATAGCACTTACAAAATGAGTAAAGGAAGATGTTCTTCGTGTTTCACTGTTGCAGTCATCACACTTTGGGTTATCTGCCTGCAGGTAGCCGTCAGTTGGCTCGAATACCAGAGTCTTGGGATTTCTGCGTCGGATGCTGTCACCTCTTCCATGATGTCAGGTGTATAAAACATGCAGCCGATGCCATTACATCAGTCTTTCTTGCCGCGAAGGAGCCCGAAGCAGAAGCAGTTCGCAAGTGCCGGTCGGCCTCTACCTGAAATTTTCATTTTTCGAGTTTCAGACCTGAAGTCTTCTAAAAGCCAAGTACCCCATTGGGGATTCTTTTTTCTTGCTCTAACCGATGTCAGAAAAAATTAACAATGGTCTTGCCTGTGGAAAGCAAATACCTCACAGAGATTTTCATTCTTACTTCATCACCTGTTTAGGCCCAGACCACGACGTCCCTAGCTGTCGGTTTTGTGCTTTGTTTAATGCCCGAACCATTCATTGTTGAGCTATTTTTGTCGCTAAATTCTTTCACTCTCATTCTCCGTATTCCGAAATGGCTTCAGTAAGCCATCCGACTACTCATCTTCCGAAAAAGCGCAAAGACCGAGACAGATCGCATAGGTCAAAAACTGCCGACGACACCTCCGTTAAGCTTGTCAGCAGTCCACCTGTACTCAGTAAGGTGCCTTTGCAGGCACTGATGCCCGCTTCTACAGATTCGCAGGCCTCTGCTGATGACACATTCGGAGTCCGGTATGCCACGAGATGCTTCTTCAACTGTGGAACCTGCGGATGTCCCTACCTTTGTTGGGTCCGGAGCCGCTATGCAGGCACTGGCTTCTGAGAGTGTATTCCAACCTACCGATATTCATATTAAGCCAACAACTTAATTTCTTACTAAACCTACCAAGTTTCTCAGGCCCAGAGTTCGCACTACGCCTAGAAAACGACGTCCAAAGCGCATGCTCATCCTCCCATGCTACAAAAACAAATGCTTAGAATGGCTGAAGACCTTATTACTCTAATTAGGGGAAGCCAGCCTTCCCCTACAAAAAGACAAAGAACTGAATTTCCTTCTGATTCTACAGACCAGGAGTCTGATGACTCTGACCCTTCTGATTACCAGGACCATACCATTATCTATTTATGAGGATTCAGATGCAGAAGAATCCATTCCCTCTGCCTCCCCTCCAGAGGATTTCTCTTTTGGTGAAACCTTGCATACTTTGAGAGCATTTCCGCTGGGAATGCCAGGACTACCCTCAGTCCAAAAAGGGACTCGGAGAATTTTTAGATTTGCCTCAGCACAGGCCTCTAGCTATACTCCCTGGCCTGGATATTGTTGACGATGTCTTCTTGGAGTCCAGTCTTACTCTTGATGCCTTACCACCAGCTCCTTGAAAACCTGATGGGTACTACAGAGTACCTGATTCTCATAAAGTTCTCTAAGAATCATACTGCGGATCCAGAGACCATTTCCCAGGGACCTAAAGGCATTAAGGTTACTACAGCCAAAAACCCTACCCTTTCAGACAGGGATTCTGGAGCTTTAGACAGATGGGGTAAAAAGTATATAACTCTGCAACTCTTACCATAAAGGCTTTGAATTGCTAGTTTCACTTGTTGAAGTACCAGCAACATATTATGGAACTAATTAAACAAAAAATGGTGTTACTTCCAGATTGTGCAGAAAATAAAGATTTACAAGAGTTAATGCATTCTGCAAACCAAGTTAGTAAACATACTTTTGTGTGGGTTTGATGCCTTAAAAGCATCTTGCAGGGCTGCTGTCAGTGAGTCTGTACTGAGAAGGCATGCCTGGGTAAAAAGTCTTGCCTGACCATGTCAAAGCAAAATTACTAGATGCTCCATTAAATCAGGAGCATTTGTTTAGCACAAAAGCAGAAGTTCTTAAAAAGATGGAAGAAAAAGCTAAATCTATGCAAACAGTCAACGATTTCTTACAGGTGCAGCCACTTAGATTCAGTAGGCATTGGCCTTCAAAAAACTGGTCCTTTCCAGTCTCTCTTGGGCCTTCTCTGTCCAAACCCAGGGGAAACAAACCACCTAGACTACAGTCTCAGGGTATGCAGAGATCTAAACACTGGAGTGTTTTCCACCTCAAAACCAGAGAGTAGTAAGCCACCCCCCTATGGAAAAAGTTCACAATGACTTTCCAATTATCTTTCCCAGCCATACCCAAGTACTTGCGCCCCTAGAAGGAAAACTCGCCCTTCATGCAAAAAACTGGATGTCCATTACTCAGGACTGATGGGTTGTAAACATTGTATCCCAGGGATACAGATTCTACTTCCACTCACTGCCAACACCAAGTGGTTTGCCAGACCTTCCTCCAAACCATTGAGCAGAAGCTCAAAAGCAAATACTTTCCCTTCTCTATATCAGGGCTATCCAACCTGTTCCAGTAGAACAAAGGAGAGAGTTTCTACTCCAAACTGTTCCTGGTGCCCAGAAAAGAGAGCTCTTGGTGCCCTATCCCGGATCTATCAATTCTCAGCACCTTTCTGGTGGTCCCAAAATTCAAAATGCTTACACTGCAACAGCTTTATTTTTATTTATTTATTTATTTTATTTTACATTTGTTGACTGGGCTAGTCTATCTGGAGATATTTCCATTTTCAGTAGAGGCCCGGGGAGAAAAGCTCCACAGAAGTAAATCTAATAAATAAATAAATAGCTTCTTCCTATGCTAGCCAAGAATGCCTGGTTAGTCACCCTAAACTTAAAAGAAGCTTAGCTGCACATCCCCATAAGGGAGTCTTGCAGGAAATATCTAAGTTTCAGGGCAGGCTCTATGCACTATCAGTTCTCTGCACTTCCCTTTGGTTTATCTACTGCACCCAGAGTATTCACAAAATGCTTGGCTCCAGCCATTGCATACTACAGACAGAGAAATATTCAAATCTACCCATATTTGGATGATTGCCTGATTCAGGCGGACAGTCAGGAATTGCTACTTCAGCACCTAGCATTTGTAAAAAGACTTCTAACTTCACTGGGATACACTATCAATGAAAATAAATCACAACTTCTCAGATGGCATTCCTCACTCCAGAAAAGCAGGTCCACCTGACAACTATTTCAAACTAATGGCCAACAAAACCCAGCTATCTGCAAGGAAAATACTGCAAGCCATAGGGTTCATGGCCTCATGCATTCTGCTAATTCCATATGCAAGACTGCATATGGGGAAACTTCAGTGGTACTTAGTCTCTTGCGTCAACATTCTCAGGACCTGGAAACAGTGATTTCTATCATACCTTGTCTAAGGACAGAGTTCCTTTGGTGGGCAGAAGCATGCAACCATAACAAGGGACTTCTTTCACTCCACCCCTCGCTGCCCAAACCCTGACAACAGACGGATCAGACTATGCATGGGGGGCTCACATGGCAGACAAATGCATTCAAGGCAAATGGAGCCCAGAACAAATTCCCCTGCATATCAATCAAAAAGAGATGCTAGCTGTACAGAATGCTCTGACAGTCTTCAAATACCTTATCCTTCCAGGACAGCTCCTGATAAAGACAGACAACACCACTGTCATGTGGGACCTAAACAAGCAGGTAGAACACAGGACTGAGCATCCAAGTACATCTACAAGCTCAATTGCTGCCAGGCAAGCAAAATTCACTGGCAGATGACTTGAGCGTGAGTGGAAACTGGAACCCAACTCATTCAAACTTCAAACCCAGAGGTGGGGAACTCTGGAGGTGGATCTTTTTGCCTCCCCCCCAAAACCACCAATTGAACAAATTTTGTACCAGGAACCCTCACAACAGAGTCTGGAAGGTGGACACCCTATCCTTTACATGGGAAAACCTCTCAATTCATGCCTTTCCTCCTCTGCCCCTCTTCTCAAAAGTACTACTCAAGATCAAACAGGAGAGAACAAGACCAATCCTTATTGCCCCAGACTGGCAATGCCAGCACTGGTACCCACTCCTACGCAGTCTTACAGCAGTGCCACCCTGGCACCTACATCAGACACCTTCCCTGCTATCTCAGCAGGAGGGGCAGATTTTGCATCCACAGCTGCGAACCCTAAACCTTGCAGCCTGGCTTATCCCATGAATACACCACCAGCATCCCTCAGCAAACAGGTGCTGGACATCATCCTTGAGGCCAGAAAGTCTAGAACTAGGAAAGCCTATGCTGAAAAGTGGAGAAGATATTATTCTTGGAGTCAGTCTCAAGGAAAAGACACAGATGGGCCCAGCTTACCTCAAATCCTTGATTACCGAGCAGAGCTGCTCCACAGAGGCCTATCCTTCTCATCCATTAAGATTCATGCCTCTGCCATCTCAGCTCATTATAATACTGAGCCTCCTCTCTTTTCTCTCCCTCTCATCAAGCAGTTCCTGAGAGGAGCTAACAATTTAAGGCTCCCTAGGAGAGCTCCCACCCCTGCCTGAGACCTTGTAACTTTGTACTGGAAAAGCTCACACTTCCACCTTTTGAACCTGCTGCTTCAGCAGAGTTAAAATTCCTCTATTGGGAAACAGCCTTACGTTTAGCTATTACTTCAGCAAGAGTAGTGTCTGAGTTAAAAGCACTAATGGTGGTGGAGCCCTTCATTATTTGGGAGGGTGGCCTAATGGTTAAGGTGTTTGCCTTACAAACACAAGGTGCAGGGTTTGAGTCTCACAAGGGATAATTGGCCAGGCTTAAAAAAATGGCTCGCAAGGGCAGTTAGCTTAGTACTAACCTATGAACCATGCTGACAGGGTTTCCCTCAGGACTAACCCTTCCTTTATGCCCAAAGTGGTATCTAGTGTGGCTTTAAACCAATCCATCCATTTTGCCAACCTTTTTCCCTAATCCTCAGAATAGAGGGGAAAGGATCCTGCACTCCTTGGACGTGCACAGACAGTTCAGGTTATACCTTAACAGGGCTAAGCCTTTCAGAAAACCTGACCAGCTACTAGTCAGCTTTGCTGCAGGGGCAGAGGGCAAGGTCATTTCGAAGCAAACCATTTCTAAATGGATAACACACTGCATCCATTTCTGCTACAAGCACCATGGAAAATCTACCCTTTTGGGATCAGAACTCATTCCACTCAAGCTACTTCAACCTCTACAGCATTTGTAAGGGGTTCTCCACCAGGGACATCCTGGAAGCTACAACCTGGACCTGTACATACCTTCACCAAGCATTACCACTTACCTATTTTTTCTAAATCCGGAGCCAGCCCTAACACTTCTTGACTACCTCCACCCTTCCTCTGCTTTGGGAATCAACCCAAGTGTGATGACTGCAACAGTGAAACACGAAGAACATAGTACAGTTGCGTACACTTACCATAAAGTGTATTCACTGTTGCAGTCCTGGTTTCCCTCCCTCCAGCCCCCTGGCTTTCTCTATCCTTTTTACCTATCCTCTTCATGGCTATCTTTCTGGCAGGGATATTTAATTTTTACTGGAGGTGTTCCACACCATGTAATAGCTTCCTATTTTGGGGGCTCCTGACATCTAGGGCAAGAAAAACTGATGTAATGGCGTCGGCTGCATGTTTTATACCCCTTATGACCTGACGTCTTGGAAGAGGCGACAGCATCCAATGCAGAAATCCCAAGACTCTGGTATTCGAGCCAACTGAGGGCTACCTGCAGGCAGATAAAAGTGTGATGACTGCAACAGTGAATACATTCGAACATCTACATTTATGGTAAGTGTATACAACTGTACTTTCCCTGGTGTCCTAGCCAAATTTCCCCTAATCACTATAAATACTAGCTTGAGTTTTTCTTGAACAAAGACCATTGATCTGGTGTGACTAACCTGGTCAACAAAGTGTAAATTAAATAAATCAGTGTAAAGTATGTGTGGCCTGTTTCTCTACAGTACACCATGGGCATTATGCATTTCTGTACAAGTATGACTAATGTACTGTTCTTGATGTCTAGTTTCATAACAACAGTCCGTGCCCTTTAGCATGTTTTTTCACAACATATACATTTTAGAAGCTGCAGTGAAGCCATTAGATGAGCCAGTGCTTGCATAAGAAAGTTATTGTAACAAAAGGTGTTGCTTTACAAAGTAGTTACTGTTATACCCTTTCCTCTGTTTTGGCTGGAGCTGCTGCTTTGTGTAATGTTGCTCATATTTTGCATCATTTCACCTTTCACTAAATTTTGCAGTCTCCTCTTGATTTTTCAATTGATAGTACTCTTCCTTTCCTGGCGATGAACTGTAAGAAAGCAGTCTCTTCTTACACCTTCGCTGTTGTATACCATATTGCCAGTGGTTATTAGGTTCATAGGTTTATACTAGGCTATCTGCCCCAAGGCATTTATAAGCCTAGCCCGAATTTTTGTGGCTTACGCCACCCCTTATATGAAAAAATACTGTACCCACTAGTTTGTTGTGCCTCTGTCCAGCAGTGACACAGAGATGATTCCCGGGGTAAACCTACGATCTCCCATCCACAGGTCAAGATTTCTCTTGAACAGAGCCAGCGAGGTGCTCTGCCTCGCATGGACCGGGACTCTATTCCACAGCATAGGGAGTCTCTGAGTGATAAATATTTCCCTCCAGCACGTCCTATTTATATCCGTGCTAAGGTTTAAGTCACTTGCTCTAGTGGTTTTGGTGGATTTGGATTTTTTGAGGTGGAGCATGTCCATTAATTCTGACATGGCCTTGTATGTCAGGCACATGTCACCTCTGAGCAGACGGTATGCGACTGAATAGATCTGGAGTTTCTTCAATCTGGCAGCATATGACAGATTTTGGAGTCCCTTTATCCTTTTGGTGAGAAACTTTTGGGGTCTCTCCAATTGCTGCAGATGTCGGGCGAGATACATCCCGAATGGGGCATTGTACTCGATCATTGGTCTGATAAGTGAAGAGTACAGGGGAACAATGACCTCACTAGATCTGGATGTGAATCCCTTCATGATCAGGTGGGCAATGTAGAAGGTCTTTCTAACCACTTTAGCAACGTGAGTGTCAAAGAAAGGCCACTGTCAACCTGGGTCCCCAGGTCCCTGATAACCTCTTCTGTGCTTAGTGGATTGCCACCTATATGGTAGCTTGGGGTTACCTTGTTTTTCCGAAGGGTATGACTATACATTTTTGGCGTTTAACTTCAGGCCATGGCTCTGGCACCAGCTATCTGTTTCCGTGAGTCCCTTCTGAAGGATATCCGTGTCCGATGCACTTTCCACTATGGTGCCCAGTTTGCAGTCGTCTGCAAACTTTGTCAGCCAAAGTCCTCCCATGTTGGCCTGTACTTCTGAGAAGTAGATGCCGAACAATAGGGGGCCAAGGACCGAGCCCTGTGGGACACCACTTGTGACCGGCTTGGAGTCTGACATAGCGCCAGCAACTCTAACCCTGTGGGTTCTGTCCTTAAGCCAGTTTGCAACCCATCTTGTGACATATGGGTTTACATTTAAGCTGGTAAGTTTTTCTACAATACCCGAGTGGGGTATTGTGTCGAAAGCCTTTGCAAGGTCAAGGTAGGCTGTATGGACTGACTTTCCCTCATCAATGGCCTTGGTGACTGTTTTGAAGAAGTCGACCAAGTTCAAAAGGCATGATCTTCCTTTGACGAAGCCAAACTGGGTCGGGTCCAATGTCTTCAAGTCCCCTATTGCATACAGGTTCTTGAGGGGTAAGCTTCAATCCACCAGATATAGCCCATAAACTGTTTCACTTTTCTTTTTTTCAACTATACAAGGGTTTTAGACAGAACCAACTTGGTGAAAGTCTGATAAATATTTTTTTCTCTTACAAGTCTAAGTGCAGTAGTACTGTGCAGTAATCATGGTGTACTCATGTGCTTATAGAAAATGCTGTTGAATTAAAAGAGTACATATTAAACTGCCAGTTTTAAACAACTAAGCTACTTTCATTTCTCTGAGTTATTCTAGAGCTTAAGGTAGGAATTGTCATTCTGCATGGTTTATTAATTTTATTTTGCAGAGTCTGTTTTCCATTAGGAATAGTGAAAGCAATGCCAAATATTTTGTTTACATCTCCATTCACTTTTACAAGTAGTTCTTCACCCAAGAAATCCATATTTACATATGTTTGAGAATCTTATTTTTACTCTTAAAAATTGCACTAGATGTCTTGAGTTTGAGGACCTGGTGACGACTTCAGAGAGCAGTGAGTGCTGCTTGTCTGCACCATGACTGTGGACTGGGTGCTTAGTATTATAGCTTAGTGAATTGTTGAATGGTGTGGTATCACAACATTGAAAATGATAATCATAAGACCAAAATACTGAACAACAGTGTGTCTAAAACATCCCCCTGCCAGTGTGGACCAAGGAATGATTGCTGACATGAGACCTGTGTGGAGAAAAGTCCAGGAGTTTGATATTGTAGTCTTTGTTATGTATTTTTATCTTTCGATGTTATGGTCTCAGGATTATGATTTTCAAGATTCAGATTGTGCACCATCTATTTAACAATGTTTACTGTTTAGGGCAATACTTCACTGCAGGATGTAAAACAGTCACACAGGCCTGTATTGCTTCAATGTTTTCCATTTATCTCCAATGGGATTCAAGATCCTAAGCGACAGTTCCATTAGACTTTCACATTAACCAAGAGACTAGCACAGGAAAACAGTGGTGAGCTCCTGGCCTACCCTCTACTAGTCTAGTTACTCTGATGTATTTAATCTTTTAGAGCAGAAAAAAAAAATAGACATCAGTAACAAACGGAGGAAAACAGTAAACATAAATTGTATGTTGATGAGATAAACAAGGGAAAGGCAAAAGAAAAAAAAAATAAAGTAGTAGCTGTCAGTGCCCACAGTATAGACAGAAAATTAACCTGACTGTACATCATTTCATTTTGTGACAACAGAAACATGGTGCTATTAGAAAAAAATATTGAAGAATGAGCTACTGTAGGAGAGACGGACGTGATAATAGAGAAGGAGGTGTCTCACTGTATAAGAGAACAGCTTAAAGCAACAGGACAAACAAAGAAGGACTAGGGAAGATGATGTGAGTGACGACAAAAACTGGAAATGTCAGTAAAATCTATATAGGAATTATATTTAGTGTTTCCTTAAAGTGATAAAAGTATTAAAATGATGGAAGGTAGTTTTAGGATGTTGGAGGAGTGAAAGAGGTTCTTGACTGGGGTATTTTAACATGCCGTTTGTTAAATGGAGCATTTTGACTATAGCCCCCTAAGAGGCAAGGGTTATTCTAGATGGTCTTACAAGGTCACATGTCAGACCGCTACAGTGGTGACCTATTAAAGAAAGAACAGTCTTCACATGATTTCTCAATCCTTGGTGGAAGAGGGGAGAGGAGGAGTTTGTCTGAAAATGGACTGTTTGGAAAACAAATGGCCACCAATCAGTGTGGATGTTCATCGTGTTTCACTGTTGCAGTCATGACTGTAGGGTTCTCCCCTGCCCGCAGGCAGTCCTCGGTCGGCCAGAATACCAAAGTCTGGGTCCGGCGTCGGCTGTTCAACCACGCTTCCTGACGTCAGAGCGCCAGGAGTACAAAGCTGACAGCCGACGCCATCTTCTCCAGTCTTTCTTGCCGTGCGGTGATAGCAGTTCGCAAGTGCCGGTCGGCTGACTCCTGACGATTTTTTCTGATAAACTTCAGTCCGGAGACTTTCTTCTCCACTCAAAGCTAAGTACCCCGTTGGGGAAACTTTTTCTTGCTCCAGTCCAATGTCAGAAAAAGTTAATAATTGTATTTTATGTGGGAAGCAAATACCTCATAAGGATTTTCACTCTTACTGTATTCCTTGCTTAGGCCCTGACCACGACGTAGCTAGTTGTCGGTTTTGTGCTAGATTCAATCATCGTACAATTAAACGAAGGTACGATTTTGCTTTTCATTACTTCGGTAGACGCTTTAACTACAAAATGTCGTCGGATACGGTTCCGGCTACCGGAGTTCACAAACATCACAAGGATAAAGACAGGCCTCCGAGGTGCAAATCTGATCATAGCGCACAAGCGGAGCCAGCTTCAGGTTCGGCCGTCGTCAGTGAGGCACTTTTGCAGCCCCTGTCGTCGGCCATTTCAGAACCGATGGCCAAAACGGACTCTCATGAGGAGCCAACCAGGCCTTTAAATATTTCTATTGCAGGACCTTCGGACAATGCTCCTTCGGATGGGTCCGGAGCCGTTGTGCAGGTACCGGCTTCCGAAGGGTTTTTCAGGCCTACTCAGCTTCTAATAAAGGCAAAGACTCCTTCTAAATCAAAGACTGCAACACAGGCCTCTTCTGAACCGGCTCCCACGTCACAGAAACAGTTACTCAAGATGGCGGAGGATTTATAGGTTCATAGGTTCATAGGTTTATACTAGGCTATCTGCCCTAAGGCATTTATAAGCCTAGCCCAAATTATTGTGGCTTACGCCACCCCTTATATGAAAAAATACTGTGCCCATTAGTTTGTTGTGCCTCTGTCCAGCAGTGACCCAGAGATGATTCCCGGGGTAAACCTACGATCTCCCATCCACAGGTCTAGATTTCTCTTGAACAGAGTCAGCGAGGTGCTCTGCCTCACATGGACCGGGATTTTATTCCACAGCATAGGGAGTCTCTGAGTGATAAATCTATCCCTCCAGCACGTCCTATTTATATCCGTGCTAAGGTTTAAGTCGCTTGCTCTAGTGGTTTTGGTGGATTTGGATTTTTGAGGTGGAGCATGTCCATTAATTCGGGTTGGACATGGCCTTGTATGTCAGGCACATGTCACCTCTGAGCAGGCGGTATGCGACTGAATAGAGCTGGAGTTTCTTCAATCTGGCAGCATATGACAGATTTTGGAGTCCCTTTATCCTTTTGGTGAGGAACTTTTGGGGTCTCTCCAATTGCTGCAGATGTCGGGTGAGATACATCCCGAATGGGGCATTGTACTCGATCATTGGTCTGATAAGTGAAGAGTACAGGGGAACAATGACCTCACTAGATCTGGATGTGAATCCCTTCATGATCAGGTGGGCAATGTAGAAGGTCTTTCTAACCACTTTAGCAATGTGAGTGTCAAAAGAAAGGCCACTGTCAACCTGGGTCCCCAGGTCCCTGATAACCTCTTCTGTGCTTAGTGGATTGCCACCTATATGGTAGCTTGGGGTTACCTTGTTTTTCCCGAAGGGTATGACTATACATTTTTGGCGTTTAACTTCAGGCCATGGCTCTGGCACCAGCTATCTGTTTCCGTGAGTCCCTTCTGAAGGATATCAGTGTCCGATGCACTTTCCACTATGGCCAGTTTGCAGTCATCTGCAAACTTTGTCAGCCAAAGTCCTCCCATGTTGGCCTGTACTTCTGAGAAGTAGATGCCAAACAATAGGGCCAAGGACCGAGCCCTGTGGGACACCACTTGTGACCGGCTTGGAGTCTGACACAGCGCCAGCAACTCTAACCCTGTGGGTTCTGTCCTTAAGCCAGTTTGCAACCCATCTTGTGACATATGGGTTTACATTTAAGCTGGTAAGTTTTTCTACAATACCGAGTGGGGTATTGTGTGAAAAGCCTTTGCAAGGTCAAGGTAGGCTGTATGGACTGCCTTTCCTCATCAATGGCCTTGGTGACTATTTGAAGAAGTCGACCAAGTTCAAAAGGCATGATCTTCCCTTGACAAAGCCAAACTGGGTCGGGTCCAATGTCTGCAAGTCCCCTATATCTTTGTTTATGAGCTCCATTATGATCCTCTCCATAGCTTTGCAGACTAGACTTGTTAAGCTTATGGGCGGTAATTACCAGGGTCCGTGAGGCCACCTTTGTGGAGTGGGACCACAGTTGCCGTCACGCCACTCCTTGGGCACGTATCCTGTGGTAAGGCTGAGATTAAACAGCTGCCTTATGTGCGGGTTTAATTCCTCATTTAGCTCGTGTAGCACACAGCCGGGGACACCATCCGTTCACATTGATGCTGTGTTTTTAGCTTTAGAGAGCAGCTTTCACCTGCGCATTTGAGATGTCGGGAGGCTACACTCGGCTGGGATAGTTATCTCTCCTTTAGGGGAGAGGGGTGAAGTTTGCACTGAACCTGTCTGCCAGTATGTTGGCAATGTCTGTGGGTTCAGTGATTTTTGTATCATTTTGGACTAATTCTGAGCATATCTGTGAGTTTCCACCCAGGTTCCTAACATAGCTGAAAAAGGCCTTATGATTGTCCTTTGAATCCATGGCAATTTTTCTCTCAAAATTGGCCTTAGTTGATTTTATGAGTGCTCGTAAGTTTTTACTAATAATGATCAGGGGTGACTTCCCTTTTATGGATTTTGTTCTATCATGTAATATCTTTCTCCTCTTATTGTAAAGTTTGTTAATGGCTGGGGTCCACCAGACTGGACGTTTGCCCTTTGTGGAAAGAGTCTTGGTTTTATTTGGGATTGCCTGATCCATGCAGTCCTGGAGGTGTTCATAGAAGGCATTTGTAAGGGCTTCCGAGCTTGGGTTGTGGTTTCCTCTGACTCAGGGGCCTTGAAGGATACCACACCAGTCTTGAGTAGTGTGAAGTTTGCTTTAGAGAAGTTCTTCACTATGGTCTTTTTGTTTGGGGTGGGGCGGGATGTGGATTTCCAGTTAGATTAGTTTATGATCAGATCTCACCAATGAGGGATATACTTCGTGTGGAGCATTTTGTCCCCATGTTTGTGACAATGAGATCTAGTATATTTTCTCCTCTCGTGGGAACAGTGACTAGCTGTTCCATGGCATTTGAATTTATGAACTCCAGGAACCGTTGGGCTAGAAAGTTAGGGCTTGAGTAATGTTCCCAGTCTATATTCGGTAGTTGAAGTCACCTAATATGATGGTGTTTGGAGATACATTTATACCCTCCAGTGTCTTCAGGAAGGCTGTGTGGGGTTCCTGAGTTTGAGAGGGTGGCCTGTAGCATGCTACAATTTGTAGAGCAGTTTTGCCTATTGTTAGTTGCACCTGGATGGTTTCGAAGCTTCATGCGTTGCCACCAACCTGGAGGTGTGAGTATCCTTTATGAATATGGATACACCCTCCTTTTGTGGAGTGGTCCGGGTTTTGGGGCCGAACGCATGATATGAGGTAAAACCTAATAGTGCCGGGTGCTCTCAGGAGCCTTGAACCAGGTTTCAGTTACAGCACAGACATCGATGTTCTCCATACTGAGAAGGGCCTCGAGTCGTGCATTTTGAGATTTAGACTTCTGGCATTGAGCAGCATTACCCTCAATTTCTTCCCATTTTGTTTTCTAGGGTGGTAGGTTTAGAATTTGAGCCTTGCCTAAAAAGGCACTATGGGGGTGGCAAGAGCCTTAGCCAATATCCGGAATCCCAGGGTGACAGGTGCAAGCCGTCCCTTAAGCAGCGTGGCTTGTCAAGCATGTCATCCCAGGCAGACAGACACTGGATCCCCTTTGAATGACACCAGACATTAAGCCAATTGTTAAAGCTGATCATCTTGTCTCTATATTGTGGCATCATTCTTGGTGAAGGAAGGATACTGCTCAGGGTTAGGGTCATACCTGCCTGGGCTACATAATCAGAGAGCTCCTCTATGTCTCTTTTCATGCAGTCCAGGGAGGTGCGTCTCAGGTCGTTCACACCAGCATGGACAATGACTGTGTCATATTTGTACTTGCTGTGGAGTGACCCGAAAGTGCTTGTGTTATGTGGCGGATTCTAGCGCCCGATAGGCAGCTTACTGTGACCCTCTCCTTGTTCAGCCTGGTGAGTGGGACGTCAGTGTGTCTGACTATGGAGTCACCTATGACAAGTATGTTTGGTGTTGTATTTGGCCTTAGGGGCTGTGACTGCTTTGCACACTGCTTTTGTGGTTTATGTGTTGCTTGTGGGGTGTCTTGAGGTAGCAGTTGTTTGGGTGTCTGCTTTGGAGGCCTCTGCTGTTTAGGTAAATTTTACTCAGAGCCTCCGAGTATGTCTTTGTGTGTTTATGTGTTTGATTCAGTGGAGTGGTAGCATTATGTGAGGCTGGTTTTGTGGTGTGTGTAGTTGCCTTCTCCTCCTGTCTGGTCTTGCCAGTCCTGAGTTGAGAGAGCTCAGCCTCCAGTTTGGCTAAATAGCTGCATCTCTACAAGTATTTGTGTTATGTGGGAGGAGGAGAGGGTTGTCTGTGTACATGAGGCAGTTATAACATTGCCTCAAGATTCCCAGATTCACCAGCTGGACCGGAGAGGAGATTGACAACTGACCTTTGGACATGCTAGAATAATATTGGGAAATCCTTAATTGAAAACAAGGGCCAGTGGGGAGTGAGGGTGTAGTGCTTTTAATTTTAGTGCTGACTTATATAATTGCTTTAGTGAGCAAGTGCCAGGTAACTTGAGTGCAATGTGATACAAGTAACTAAATGCAAAAGCGACAAACAGTAACTTTCTTTCAAGTGAAACAAGGAAATAAGTACAGTAAGCAATGCAGATATCACTAGTGATCCACAGAAGCTGAGAAGTTGCGTATTAGGTGAATTAGCTTCCAGGGAAATAACAAGCAAACAAACAACAAGTATATAAACAAAGCTAGATTCAGTAGGCCTGGATCTAGTCTATGATAGAGCAAACAAGGTGAACCAATTTCAGTAAGATACAGTTCAAATATTCAGGCACCATAAACCTTTAACCAGAAAATTCCCAGCTCAGAAGGGCAGAGTCCAGCCTCTTCTCCCACAAGAGTGCAGTCCACGAACCTTCTTAATGTAAAATAACTGGCCTGAAGCCCAAGTGCCTAAACCAGAACTAATACACTTGGACACTGGGCTCTCAATCAGCAGTTCCCAACTTAGAAGGATGAAAGCTACCTGTCCTGCCACCACAGTGCTTGCCACAAACCTTCCTAATGTAAAACAACTGGTCTGAAGCCCAAGTGCTTAATCCAAAAGACTTGAATGATAGCTACACTTTAATCAAGTTACAACCAAGCAGTAATAAATACCATTGAATACTTTAGAGAATGTCTGGATTAGTGCTCAAGTTACACAAACAAAGCTAGATCCAGCAGGCCCGAATCCAGTCTATGCCACAGCAAACAAGGCGCACCAACTTCAGTAAGAAATGATTTGGGGTTCTCATCCCCCTCCAGATAAAAGGCCAAGGCAAGATGTTTATTATGATTCCTCTGATCAGGCTTCTGTTTCTTCAGTTTCTTCTTCTGACCAGGAATATTCTTTCCCTCCTTATGAGGATTCTGATGCTGAGGAATCCATTCCTTCAGCTTCTCCCCCTGAGGATTTTTCTTTTGGGGAAACTTTGCATGAAATGAGGGAACATTTCCACTGGGAAGGACAGGAGTATTCGGAATCTAAGAAAAGACTAAGGGATTTTCTTCTTCTCCCCCAACATAGACCCCTTGCTATTCCTCCTGTTTTGGATATTGTGGATGATGCTTTTTTGGAGGCTAACTTAACCCCTGACTCTTTTCCTCCTGCTCCTGTTAAGCCTGATGGATATTACAGGGTTCCTGATTCCCACCAGTTTTTATACAAGAACCCTTCTGCTGACCCTGAAACCATTTCCCAGGGTCCTAAGGGAGTTAAGGCCGCTTCTGCCAAAAATCCCATTCCCACTGAAAAGGATTCTAGATCTTTAGAAAGATGGGGCAAAAAAGTGTACACTTCTGCTACTTTGTTCATTAGGGCTTTAAACTGTCAGTTTCATATGCTGAAATACCAGCAATTTCTCTTGTCTGTTTTAAAACAAAAGCTTACTTCCATTTATGCCTGTGCAGATAAGGAATTACATGACTTATTGCATGCCACTGAACAAGTTGGGAAGCATGGTCGACACTGTGGATTTGATGCCTTGGAGGCTTCTTGTAGGGCTGCTGCCTCTGGCACAGTCAATAGAAGGCATGCATGGCTAAAGGAACAAAATTTGCCAGAACAAGTAAAAGCTAAATTATTGGATGCTCCTGTTCAGCATAATGTTTTGTTTGGATCAAAAGCTGAAGAGATGATTAAAAAGATGGAGGATAAGGCGTAATCCATGCAAACAGTTAAAGATTTCTTACAAGTACAGCCACCAAGATTTAGCAGGAATTGGCCTTCTAAAAATTGGTCCTTTCCCACTTCAGACAGGCCTCAGAGGGGTAGATATAGACGCTCCAGAGGAAGGCCTCAAACACAAGCTTCTTATAGACCAAGACAGTGGACTGCTTCCACCCCTAGGGGAGGAGAGGACAGATCACAAACTCATAGGAAACAAACTCAATGACTCCCTCTGTTGGGCTGCAGGAACTTCTTGCCTGGAAGCCCCTCTTGGAGGAAAACTCTCTCTTTTGTATCAAAATTGGACTCGTATAACCCAAGACAAGTGGGTTCTGGATGTGGTTTTAATTGGTTACAAATTCCATTTTCATACCCTGTCAAGGCCAAGCGGATGGTCAGACCTTCCAAAACATCAATGGACAGAGGCCTTAAACCAGGTGGAAGCTCTTTTGGCCATGAAAGCAATAGAACCGGTTCCACTTTCAGAGATGGGACGGGGTTTTTACTCAAGGCTCTTTCTAGTCCCCAGGAAGCAAAACTCATGGAGACCCATTCTGGATCTGTCAGTCTTGAACACCTTTCTAGAGATTCCAAAATTCACGATGCTTACTCTACAGCAGCTACTTCCAGTGCTGTCCAAAGATGCATGGATGGTAACTTTGGATTTAAAGGAGGCATATTTACACATTTCCATCAGGCAGGAACGCAGAAAATACCTCAGGTTCAAGGCCGGATCGAGGCACGTTCAATTCTCTGCGCTGCCCTTTGGATTGTCTACTGCACCCAGGGTCTTCACCAAATGCCTGGCTCCAGTAGTAGCTTACTGCAGACTCAAGGGAATTCAAATTTACCCTTATCTGGACGATTGTCTAATTCAGGCAGACAGCAAGGATGTCTTACTCCAGCATCTAGAATTTGTACAGAACCTCCTCAAGTTCCTGGGATTCTCTGTAAACATAAAAAAGTCAAATTTGACACCCTCACAACAGATAACTTTTCTGGGTGCTCTTCTAAACACCACAACCCAGATGGCATTTCTGACATCCGAAAAACAATTACAGCTGGCTTCAACTTTCAAGACCTTGGCTACGTTAACTCCGCTATCTGCAAGGAGATTCCTGCAGGCTTTGGGTTACATGGCCTCCTGCATCCTTCTAGTACCATATGCAAGACTACACATGAGGAAAATACAGTGGTACCTAAAAAGTGTATGGTTTCAGCATTGCCACAGTTTAGACATACTGATCTCCGTCCTGCCTTGCCTTCAAAAGGAATTTCTTTGGTGGTCCAGGGCATGTACTCTAAACAAGGGGAAACCCTTCTGTCTGCCTCCTGCCACTCAGATTCTAAATACGGACGCCTCGGATTATGCTTGGGGAGCCCATTTTCAGGGAAACTGTCTGCAGGGCCTTTGGACAAAGGATCAGAAGCACCTGCATATCAATTTAAAGGAAATGTTAGCCATTCAGAAAGCTCTAATGGCTTTCAGGAATCTTCTACAACCAGGACAACTACTAATACGGACAGACAACACCACAGTTATGTGGTACATAAACAAGCAAGGGGGATCTCATTCCTACCCCCTTTGCAGACTAGCCATGGATCTATGGAACACAGCTCTAGCTTGCAATCTGGACCTTCAAGCTCAGTTTCTACCAGGGAAGCAAAACTTCCTGGCAGACAGTCTGAGCAGAAACCTTTCGGATCCACACGAGTGGATGTTAGACACCAAAATATTCAGGATGATAACAGCAGTCTGAGGATGTCCTCACATAGACCTCTTTGCATCCCATCTCAATCATCAACTACAGACTTTTTGCACCAGGACTTTCCACAAAAAAGCTTGGAAAGTGGATGCCCTATCATTCAGTTGGAGGAACCTCTCGGGATATGCTTTTCCGCCTCTTCCTCTTCTTCCACGGGTATTATTAAAGATAAAACAGGACAAGCCCAAGATGATGATGATGATGATCTTGCTGGCTCCAAATTGGCCTCGACAGTTTTGGTACCCAACTCTAAAAAACCTATGTCTGGAGCCCCCTTGGATTTTACCTCAGTCTCCGAACCTTCTGTCCCAACATCAGGGTCAGGTTCTACACTCATGTCAGAACTCTCAGTCTGGCGGCCTGGTTAATCTAGGGTCTTTGATTTCTTCTTTCCTAACCAGGCAGGTTATGGATGTCATTTTAGAAGCCAGACGTCCTAGCACTAGAAAATCTTATGCAGGAAAATGGAAAAGATTTTGTTCCTGATCCTCTTCTTCCGAACATTCCTTTAATTTTACTTTACTTGACAGATCTCTTACATAAGGGTCTCTCTTTCTCTTCCATTAAGATACATGCCTCTGCTATTTCTGCTCATTATAATACAGACCCGCCAATCTTTTCCCACCAGCTCATGAGACAGTTTCTCAGAGGAGCTAAGAACTTGAGACCTCCTAGATCTCCTCCCATTCCTGCTTGGGATCTCAACTATGTTTTGGAAAAACTAACCTTGCCTCCTTTTGAGCCTGCTGCCTCTTCTGATATCAAATTTTTATCTTGGAAGACAGCTATCCTGTTAACCCTAACCTCTGCCAGGAGAGTTTCAGAGTTGCAAGCTCTTATGGCTGTGGAACCTTATATTATTTTTCATCAAGACAGGGTGTCTTTGAGGACTAATCCTACCTTCATGCCTAAGGTGGTTTCCAAAGTGGCCTTAAATCAAACTATCCACTTGCCAACTTTTTTCCCTACTCCTCAAAATAAAGGGGAAAGGATCTTACATTCCTTGGGTGTACACAGACAACTACGTTTTTACCTGGACTGAACCAAGGACATCAGAAAATCAGAACAATTGCTTGTTTCTTATGCTTCAAGTTCCCAAGGTAAAGCCATTTCAAAACAAACCATTTCTAAATGGATTGCTCATGGAATCAGATTTTGTTATTCACACCATGGAAAGCAAATCCCAGGCAGTATACGGACTGATTCCACCAGAGCTGCTGCCACTTCTGCGGCCTTCCTCAGGGGAGTTCCTACCAAAGACATTTTGGAAGCTGCAACTTGGAGTTCAGTGCATACTTTTTCTAAGCACTACAATTTACCTCTCTACTCTAAGTCTAGGGCAGGCTTTGCCTCTGCAGTCTTGCAGGGCCTTTTAGCCGCCCCTTCTTCTTTATGACCACCTCCCTTTCTTTCAGCTTTGGGATTCTACCCTACAGTCATGACTGCAACAGTGAAACACGATGAACATAGTACAGTTGTGTACACCTACCATAAATGTAAATGTTCGAGTGTCTTCACTGTTGCAGTCTGGGTTTCCCTCCCTCCTATCCCCTCTTATTTTTACTTTTGTGTTCATAGATTAGTAGTAAGCTAACTGCCCTTGCGAGCCATTTTAAGCCTAGCTAGTTATCCCTTGTCAGACTCAAACCCTGCACCTTGTGTTTGTAAGGCAACCACCTTAACCATTAGACCCCACCCTCTTCTGAGGTGTATTTGCAAAGGATATGGGACCTTTCTCATTTTGGGACTCCTGACATCTGGGGCAAGAAAAACTGGAGAAGATGGCGTTGGCTGTCAGCTTTGTACTCCTGGCGCTCTGACGTCAGGGAGCGTGGTTGAACAGCCGACGCCGGACCCAGACTTTGGGATTCTGGCCGACCGAGGACTGCCTGCCGACAGGGGAGAACCCTACAGTCATGACTGCAACAGTGAAGATACTCGAACATCTACATTTATGGTAGGTGTACACAACTGTACTTTTCATCAGACTGAGCCAATCAAAAGTGGTGTTCTGAAATCCAGGAGTATTGCCTTTTATGGAATGTTATATACCATCTAAGAATTGCTACAACAAAACTT
The DNA here is from genome assembly GCF_019279795.1 of Protopterus annectens. Taxonomy (NCBI): domain Eukaryota; kingdom Metazoa; phylum Chordata; order Ceratodontiformes; family Protopteridae; genus Protopterus; species Protopterus annectens. The sequence goes on from NC_056749.1 coordinate 234,430,798, forward strand.
AACAGTGCTGGTGTAGAACTGCTGTCACATTATCCATAATGCATTTTGTGAAGTAAATATATCTGTAAAGAAAAATGAATAGTGGCTGTCAGAGGAGGTGACAGCAAAACAGAAGAGGGCGTAGGAAATATAAGCACACACAAAAAAGCAAATGGATAATATTACCAGTTAAACTAGAAGGAAGCAGGAAAGCAAAGTCCCAGACAGTGAAATTGTAGCCACTAATAACAAAATATTTTATAGGTGTATAATAATGAAAAGAAAGACAAAATCCTATGCTTTCTTCTTTTCTGTCTCTCTCATTATTCCTCTGCACTCTTTTCCTGATCATTCATATTTCCTTGTCTGCTTCTGCACCAGCTTTATAAGTACTACCTCAAATCCTCTGTGCCTGAGCTTGACTGTCTTGTCCATATATGAATGCTTTCTGTGAATGGAAATCTCCATAGGCGGAGGTTTCCATTCACTTCAATGTGGTGCGATCTCGTAGTTGGTATATATAAGTAGCGGGGGGGTGAGGGGTGCAGCCCCCCACATGGAGGTTGCAGAGCGGCTTGCCCCCCCTCCTTACAATTTATTTTGTTGTCTGTTGTGTAATGGTTCAACCATTAGGTGTTCGAAGTTACGTAACTTTGACTATGTGATATAGACCCATTAATCACATAGGCATACCTCTCAACCTCTTAAAGGAATTTTGGACAAATCCAAAAAATAATGGAGGGGGTGAGGCAGAGATCCAAAATCAGGACAGGTTTTGCAAACTTGGAAAGTTGGTAGAATGACATGTGTTGCATTAGCATGCATTTTTTTGAAGAATATAACTCAACTGTCTTTCATTATCTACAGATAGAAATTTCTCTACAGATAGAAAAATGAAACTAAAATCCTACTTTAACAACATCATGATAACCAAACCAAAGAACCACACCTTACAGGATGGGGACATACACCCTAACCCTGGCCCTATCAACCCTTCACCTCTTACTCCTAAAACTAAACTTAACAATACTCTCTTAATAGGACATCTAAACATTCAAAGCATAAACAATAAAGTACCTCACCTACATGCTCTCCTTGATATCCATTCCTTTGACATTATTTGCCTCTCTGAAACCTGGCTTAAGCCTGACACTAAAGACACAGAAATTATACCCCAAGGCTATAATATTGTTAGACATGACCGTACTAAACGTAAAGGAGGTGGAGTAGCAATTCTTTATAACAATCAATTAAATATCTCCACCCTAACAATAGACCCAACCCCAGATAGCAAAGTAGAAGCCATCATAATCAAACTTCACTTGAACACCAAGAAATCCCTTAACATTATCTGTGTATACCTACCCCCAGGTAATAACATACCCATTTTAGAAGCCTTTCTTAGCTGGGTATCTACAACTCTCCCCCAAGAAACAATAATTCTAGGTGACTTTAATATAGACTGGAACTGCATAAATACCAAGAATCCAACTTCCCATATAAACCTCCAAGGCTTTACCCAAACCATTACCTCAACTACAAGAATCAATAAGCCTAATAATAAAGAAAGTATTCTAGACTGGATATTGATAAATAATACCAAACACACCTACAAAGTAGGAACTCTGCCAGATGATGTCAGTGACCATTCCTTGACTTATATAGAAAGAGAAAAGACTGACTTTACTAACCTCCCTAATACTAGAAAAATACGCTCCACAAAACAGTTTGACGTAGACTCATTTCAAATGGAACTTAGCAAATGCAACTGGAATCCATTAAAAACACTTCCTCTTGAAGATGCAGTATCATACTTTAACACAAATTTCTTATCCATACTTAATAGACATGCTCCTGAGCGTACCATTAAAATGAAGTCCAATATAGCCCCATGGCTCTCAAGAGAAACAAAAAATCTAATTCACTCCAGAAATAAAATCTGGTCTAAATGGAGATGTCACAGAAATAATCCGGACCTGCTGCACTTTCTCCAGCTTAGAAACCTTACTAAAAAGGCTATAATTGCAGACCAAAAAAACTTTTACTGCAAACTTCAACAGACTCATCATAACAATCCAAAGGCCTTCTGGTCCTCAGTAAATAAACTCCTGTCCCCAGGTACAGCTAAAACACCTAGCCCACTTAATGCGGACCCAGACACCCCTCTCCTAACTGCTAACACTTTCAACCTATTCTTTACTGAAACTATTAATTCCCTAACCAAGCAAATGAACATCAATAACTCAAACTCCTCACAAATCCAAGCTGCTTCATCCCCTAACTTTAAACTACAACCTATCTCTACCTCTTTCATCTGTAAACTCATCCACAAACTCAAGCCTTGTACCCCCTCTGCTGATAACCTCCCTTCTCTTTTTCTCCAAAAGGCTGCAAAAGCAATCGCATATCCTATTTCCATTCTCATAAACAGAACAATCCAAGAGGGTACTATCCCTGACATCTGGAAAGTGTCCTACATTATCCCTTACACAAAGGAGGCAACTCTATCGACTATTCTAACTATAGACCAATCGCACTCCTTTCTCCATTAGCAAAAATTATGGAAAAATGTATACACCAACAACTTCTAAATCATCTCTCAGTACATAACTTAATAGCCAACTGTCAACATGGCTTTAGACCCCATCATAGTACTACCACTGCTCTTCTTTCCTTCATAGACACCATAAATAGGAACCGCAACAATAACCTTCTCTCTTCTGCACTATTTATCGATCTTTCTAAAGCTTTCGACATGGTTAACCACTCTATATTAATCAATATACTCACATCCCTTTCCTTTGACAACCTTGCCATTAAATGGTTTACATCTTATCTTAGCAATACACAACAAGCAGTTTTTTGGGGAAACCAAACTTCCTCTCTTTTACCTGTAACTATTGGTGTCCCTCAGGGCTCAATTCTCGGACCTCTTCTTTTCACACTATTCATTAATGACCTACATCTAGCAATTCCTCAAGCAACCGTCATACAATATGCTGATGACTCTACCCTAATTTGCTCAGCGTCTTCTTCTACAACACTTCATTCACTTACTCAAAGCATCTTCAACACAGTTGAAACATGGTTTTCTAAACGCTACCTTCTTCTTAACGCCAAAAAAACTAAACTTCTCCTTTTCACCCCTACCTCGATCCCTACCCCTTGATTTCACCATCTCATCAAATAATGCTACTGTCATTTCCCCTGAACCAACAACAAAACTTTTAGGAATAACAATTGATAATAATCTCTCTTTTGATCAACACATCAACATCACTATCAAATTAGTAAACAGAAAAATTGGATCCTTATATAGAATTAAACCCTACCTAACTGCTTCTGCCAGAGCCACAATTGCCCACTCCCATCTTATATCTACACTCCTTTATGCTTCTCCTATCTTTACCAACCTTAAGAAAGCCAACCTTAACAAACTTGCCACATCCTATTACAACATTGCTAGATTTGCTACTGGTAACCCTTATAGAACACATCACTGTGTGAACCTGAAACAACTAGGATGGATGGAATTTCAACACCTTTTGCTCATTCCCCAACTCAATATTGCCCACAAATTACTATACCAGCCCAATAACACTCCTATTCTTTCTCAACTTTTAATCCCTTATAATAATCTCAACTCTCTTAGATCTTCTAAGAAACTTATGGCCTGCCCTACAAAGTCCAATAACTCAGCCAGTGACTCCCTTTTCTCTAATACAATTGGAAGGAGCTGGAATTCACTACCCAGTGAAATCACTCTACTCGCATCTCTGCCTCTCTTCAAACAAGAAATTAAGAATTACTTCAAAAGCCATTGGCTCTGTTCCTGTATAAAGCCTGACTAATCTTCCTACCTACATCTGTCTATCCTCCTCCTCATTTTTCCGCCACTATCTCTTCTTTTCTTTTTTCTTTTCTTTTAATAACTCTTTCTTCCTTACTCTTATTTTTCTCTACCTCTCTTTGTCTCATATCTAGCAAGTCTTTTCTGCTTCTTTTGTTTTACAGTCCTCTCTTAGATGGCTTCCTTTTTTTTACCCACTTATAGTATTTTTGCCCTCTTTCTCTGATATTTTACCCTTTTGCTTACCTCTAACTCTCTCTGTACAACAACTTGTCACCCTATTTTTTTCTCACTGTCATCTCATCCTTTAACCTGAATCTTTGTTACTCATACAAGTTATACTTTTGATATATCTTCTTTAATTAAGTTTTTATTTTGACATTATATTGCCATTTGTTATTATTGTAATTGCTTTTTAATTATAAGTTTTTTTTTTTCTTTTTTATGTGTATTTCTGTGTGGAGCTTTTCTCCCCGGGCCTCTACTGAAAATGGAAATATATCCAGCTAGACTAGCCCAGTCAACAAATGTAAAATGAATAAATAAATAAAATAAATTATTTAGTAACTTCAGTCTTCATTGATTTGCCTGAAAACCACAATTTTTATTAAGAACACACCAAAAATGTGAGACAAAAATGTGGACTTTCTGCAAAATTGGATTCCTGAGAAGTATGCACAGACTTCTAGACAGAAGTGCTGTCTCTTTTAGATGCATCCTTTTCGAGTTTTCTTTAAATGCAGTGCAGGCTAAACTTTGCACGGCACCCTTTTAAGGCCTATAAACTTCACAAGCAGTACAGTACATATTACGCATTCATTTGGCTACTGTGTGTTTAACTTTTCATTTTTCACTTCACTGCCATTAACTACTTCAAGTGCAGCTCCACTCCTAAACATTGTATGAGGCACTGCATAATGCCCCCTTCTTCCTAATCATCATAGCAGTTGGCCTGCACTATTGGTCTTATGATTTCTGCTGTATTGTAACACCCAGTCCTTTCTTCTGTGAGAAAATGACCTTGCTTAAAAAGTGTCAAGCTACTGTATTTCCTCAAGATTTGAAAATCAAAACTGTGTCAAAGTGACCCCTTCAGCATGTTAGAGTGAAACACAGAGCACATTCTAACTCCCCTCATCCTATAAGGCCTTTGCAAAACAATTAGCATTCCTTGGTCATGTGATTATTGAGTGTTACTGGTAGCTGTAGAGGTGGTAGAGCCAGAGCTGGCTCAAGTAAAAGCTCTGCTTGAGCTTGCAATTCAACAAATGAATGAGACCTAAACGAGCTGAGCCCTGGTTGTTTAAGTATCTGATTAGACTAGATCTATAGGCTGTAGGTGCTCTGTGTTAGGTCCAGTCGCATCTAAACTGCACTGTAATTGGCTGAAACTGCACTGAGGTGTTACTAAAAACCCTGAATGAAGATAATAAAAGTGGTGTAGGGACATGGCTTTTTTTTTTAATGCATGACTTTGATACCTATACTGGAAAAAGTCATCGCAATACCACTTTGAGACTGTAATAAAGTCTGTGGTTCACTTCCTGTTGTACTGTCTGCCTGTCCAGAAGACGAGGAGAGGGTTGGAGCTGCTCATTGCTCATTTTGTTGAATCAGTTTTGTTGTGGAAATTCAGCCAATACCAGTATGTTTGGAGTCTGTTCGAGTCATGGAACTACCTGGATTGAATGCCATCTTTAGTCTGCACCCTGAGGTACATGCTTTGAAAGGTACCACAGCTTTCAACTGTCCCTAATTTTATAGAATGTGTCTGTTTTTGTCTCATACTTTTGCTATAGTCCTTATATATTTTTTTACGGTAAATAAGAGATTCATAGTTATTGTTCGTATATCTGTCAACAGTTAAAAAAATAAATAAATTGCCGAATGTCCATGATTTTGTCATATTTTTGCCTTGTCCCTCACAAAGTTTTTGAATTTTCTGGTAAATCACTGAGGATTAGTCATTCAGTAATGCCAGACATTGGAGTTTTATGCATCTTGTTTAGAAAACCTAGTCTTCTATTCAGTGAATTAGAGTAATATATATTTCCTTATTTTGGCACCCCCCCCCCCCCCCACACACACACACACACTTTATTTTTGGCTTTGAAATCCTTGAGCAAAGATGTTAAAAGGGTATGATTGTTCTGAAAGTGTAGGTTAATGCTAACCCTGTTCCCCTTAGCTTTTAATTGCATTAGGGTAAATAAAATCTCCCCTGATTTCGGATCTTTGTTCCTCATTATTTACGTATTTTTTGGCTTTGTTCCTGACTCATGAATAACAGAGTTGAGTGGTACGAAAGGAAACCTCTCAGTTGCTGATTGCAACAAAATAAAGATATGATTTTTAGGAGTGGGAGAATGCTTTCATCCTGAAAGAAGGAACATGAAGACATCAGCCTGTTAGTGCTTCCTTACCACTACTAATTGTAGAAATTAAGAAACACATTTAACAAGGCTTATGTGGAAACCTGTGATTTTTGAATGAAACAGGGTAGCTAGAGAAATTTGTTATATTTATGAGCCTCTTTCAGCTTTCTCTAATAGTGTTATTTTCCCCTACATCAGTGGGCTGTGTTTTGAAAGTCTGAAGCTATAACTGTGATCCTGAGGGACAGCAAGCATGTATTTATTTTATCTATTTGCATTTTTTGTACCAGGAAAGTCAACTGGGCAAAGCCTACTTTTCAGTGGAGGCCCAGAGAGAGAGAAACTCGCACACATACATACATGCATTTAAGATGCTCGTGACAAAGCAATTTTTTTACAAGGATACATTACACAGATGGTCCTTAAAGGACCACTACGTGCTACCACACTTGTTTTCTCATTTCTGGAGTGTTTTTTCTTCCTATCTTTTGAATGTAGCATTATAGCATATGCTTTCTGCTAGGGTAAATCATGATTTTGACTGTTTTTTTCATTCCCCGTTCTTAATCTCCGGTACTGTGAGCCATCTTTAAGCTTGAAAAGGTCTCGCAGAGCTGTAGAGACTACACGGGCGTTCGAATAATTTGCTAATAACGGCCTTTATTATTTTTCACCTTTTCCTCAGCTGCTGCCCAAGGACCGCCCATAAACCGCCTTCCCCAGTCTTTTCGTCCAGGGAACGCCCCAACCATTAGCTATGCATGAGCCGTTTTCATAGCTGCTTCTGTTACCAGTAAAAAAGCAATGGTGACATACAGTGGAACTGCTCTATTCACTGCAGTTGCTGGATGAATTTGTTTTTGTGAGGGATTGCTAACATACACAGTTCGTGAGTAAAGAGTTTTTTTTTTGTTTTGCTACAGGTACATGCATCACATTTTCTTTAGATTAGTTCATTTCCTGATAATGTGTAATGATATCCTGTGATTCTGTAATGCGATTGATTGCATGCAGCTATCTCATAATAACATGCTGAATCTGCTGCTGCATTGTGTTTCCTTACAGCCTCCATCCCACTTATTCAGAACTTCATTCTATAACTAACTGAAAATGTTGTGCCTCAGAGGTCATTTACCAGCAAATTATGCATTGTATGAGTACAGACTCAAGTTATGAGGCAGAAATCTAGTCATCCTGCACAGGTCTGTTCTGTGGAGAGCTATGCCAGCAGCGTGTTTTTTTTTTTTTTTTTTACTGGTAATGCCTTAGACCTCACACTCCAAGAAATGTAACGGTTGCCATTATTTTACGCTGGCTTGTTTATCAAGCGTAAAATAAAAAAAACAAGAAATTTAAGATTAAAATAATAGAAGCGTGTGCTCATGTGTGTGTGTGTGGCAGTACGCCTGCGTGAAAGTACGAGTGAGATCGAGCAAGCAGTTGTTTTACACTTGTTAAACACTGGTTTTGCTGTTTAGGGAATGTAAAAGTAAAATAAGAGTTTAGAAAAGAGAGTTAAGTATGTACGTGTGTGTTTGTGCATGCATGTTTATGATTCTATCTGCGTGTGTGTGTATGCTTTGGAAGAGTGAGAGCGATCAGTATGTGGCAGAAACAGCAACAGTGCAAAGGGGTTCGCATTCTGTGCGACTTCTTAGTTGAAGATGTCGTAAATAGCTTTAAGTAAGCAGTGATACACCTCTTCACCTCTTGAAGCAAAAAATCCAGACAAACCCTTTAATATAATAATGTGCTCAAAATACAAGACATAAACGCTATGCGTATAAACTTAGTAAGTTGTTTTAGTAACAGGACTTCAGTATGCATGCATTTTTGGAAGGATATGAAGCTCAAATGTTTTTCATGCTTAGTGACTTCAGTCAGTTTACAGTAAACCACAAAATAAATGAAGAACAGACCAATACATTAAAAGAAAAAATCTGGACATCATACCTCTCAACTAGTTAGAGCAAGAAATGTGGCTAATACATAGCCCTCAACCTCTTAGTACAATAAATCCGAACAAAGCACAACAGAATGGGGGGGGGGGTACAAAGGCCCAAAATAATATTGTGCCAGTATGCAATGCATTGTCTGATATTTCTAAAGGATTTGAAGTTTGAAACTCAAATGTATGTCATTATATACTGCTTGCATCCTTGGATCATCCCAGTGATTTGCCATAAAAACCACAAATGTTTGAGGAACAGACCAGAAATACGAGCCAAATATTTGAACGTTCTGCAAAAATATGGACAGCTGAGATGTATTGGGACAAAGACCCCAAAATGGGGACAATTTCTAAGTATTGCTCTTACAGACTGACAAAATAATAGGATATGCATGAGCATGAGATTTACGCAGAGCTATGAAGTCTGAAATTCAAATGTATGCCATGATTTTCCGACTTCAGTATTTACTGCTTTAGCACTAATTTGCCAAAAAAACACAATTTTATGAATTGGAAATTCTGCGAAAATCTTGTATCATCATTATCAGTGATCGTAATATGCTGCTCAATAGTAGGCTCATACCAGCCTGTGACACATAGTCTGAAAGTTCCATAATATCTCTCTTCATATAATCGGGGGACTCCTATCTGAGAGACATGTGGCAATCCAGCATGTAATATATGGGTGTATGTCTAAGTTTATGACTTAATTTACAATGCCCGCGAACGGATTATTGTATTAAATGCCTTGATCAGGTCAAGGTAGGCAGTACGCACCATTTTGACACATACTAACTCAGTTTACATAACTTTTCAGGACAGCTCTGCCTCCCTTGAAGCCACTGCATGCATGAGCATTTCATAACCCACAGTAGATCTAGTCATGGGATACTGATACCCCAGTCATGCATTTCCATCACCCCCTAAGGAGCTGCAAGCTTGCAATGCCATGCCATTCCTCTCCTGATCCACAAGTGGCTAATCAAACTCTGGTAGCACGAAACTCAGTCCAGACTGAGTGCCTCTGAGGCAGTGGCTCCAGCTGCCTGCAGACTCTGAAACATTTTCTTTTCTTACTTTTTTTTTCCACTGGCAGAGGAGTCCAAGTCTTTAGGATGGGGTGGAAAGCTAAGCTGACTGCTTTCCTTTTTTAGATGGTATTCATGAGTGGTAGCAATTCATTCCAAGTTTCTGGTTCGCACAAGTACTACTTTTTTGTCAACCAGGTATTCCGGTCTTTCGTTGGCCAAAATTATCCTCTGATAGTTTTCTGCTGGGTATGCTTCCTCTTAAAATATTGTTTTGTTTTTTAAGTCTGTATTCAAAACTGTCTTGGGAACTCTTTCTGAAAAACAGATGTTTACAGGTGATACGCAAGTACTCTGGAATAATCCCCTTTGTCCGTGTTCCTGGAATAATAAGTTGGCCTTTATCGTGGCTTAACCGAAAAATGGTTTGTCACCGTTTCATGGTCGCTGTAATGTAATTGATCAGTGTAGAGTGTATCTTATACATTTGTAAGCACTCTTATCCATGAATGTCGGATACTGTCAAATTTGTTTTGTAGTCTATCTATGCCATACTTCGATTCTTCCCCTTTTTACAGTTCTCCACTATGACTTTAACATCAAATGATCCTTTGTTCCGTATGACTTTTTTTTTTTTATTACCTTTTTGTTCTATTGCCATAATTGAGTTTTCTTCTAAATGACTATAAACTAGGCTGGTATCAATTCCATTGTATAGTTTAGATGTTGTCTGAAGGCAAGTTATTGGGCTCTAGTTTTTAGGATAGCTTGCAGATTCACTCTTAAGTAGTATTGTTTTTCCTGTTGTTAGCCAGGCTGATGTGTGTTTGGGGTGTGCATATAGATTGTTCTTACTCAGGGCTAAATCTTCATGTAAGATTTTAATACTTTTAAGTAGAAGGTAGGTACTGCATCTGGGCCTGGAGTTTTCTTAACTTTGTTTCAATCTCTCTGGCTGTTACTCCATCCCACTGTGCATATCCTGTACATTTGAACAACTTATTCTTTGACTTCTTTTATTCGGTCTTGTAGCGCACTCTCTATGTTCTGTTGGGTTTAGAAGTCACAATTTTATTATTATGCCCTCCACAAGCATAGCACCACTGGTTCTAACCATACTGAAATGACTGTATAGGTTCATAGGTTGGTACTAGGCTATCGGCCCTAGGGCCTATGCAAGCCTAGCCATAACAATTCCCAGGATATTTCTTCCCACAGTATTTACTTCTCTGGACCCCCTGTCTAGCAGGGCGACTGACATGATCCCCGGGGTGAACTTCCTATCTCCCATCCAATCATCAAGGTTCCTTTTGAAGAGGGCCAATGAGGTGCTCTGCTTGACATGTATGAGCAGTCTATTCCAGAGTATGGGGAGACTGTAGGTCAGGAACCTATCCCTCCAGCATGTTTTGTTCATTGTGATGACAAGGTTTAGACCCCTGGAGCATGTGGCTCTGAGGGATTGGGATTTCTTTAAGTGGAGAATGTCCAACAGCTCAGGGTTTGACATGGCCTTGTATGTTAAGCAGAGATAGCCTCTGAGTAGACGGTATGCCAAAGAGTGTAGCTGGAGTTTTTTTAGAAGGTCAACATATGGCATCTGCTTTAGGCCTGTGATTCTTTTAGTGAGGTATTTCTGTGGTCTTTCCAGCTGTTGCAGATGTCTTGTGAGGTACATACCAAACGGAGCATTGTACTCTATAATGGGTCAAATGAGGGATGAGTACAGGGGGACAATGACCTCCTTTTTTCTGGATGAAAAGCCCTTAGTGATGAGGTGTGCCACACGGAAGGATTTCCTGACTGTTGTGGCGATGTGGTTATCGAAAGTAAGACCACTGTCCACCTGTATCCCTAAGTTTCTCATCACACTTTCGATGTTTAGTGTCCTGCCACCTATGTGGTAATTCATGGGTACATGTTTTTTTCCAAAAGGGATAACTATGCATTTCTTGGCATTAAGCTTGAGCCCATGGCTCTGGTACCAGGCATCTGTTTCTGTAAGGCCCTTTTGTAGAATATCCACATCATTTGGGGATTCAGTAATGGCTCCCAGTTTGCAGTCATCTGTGAACTTTGTTAGCCAGAATCCCTTATTATTGGCCTGTACTTCAGAGAAGTAGATGCCAAACAAGAGTGGTCCTGGGACTGAATCCTGAGGTACTTCACTTGTCACTTATCTGGAGCTGGATTTGGAGTCCGCTACTTTTACAATCTGGGTTCTGTCAGTAAGCCAGTTGGCAACCCATCGAGTGACATAGAGATTTATGCCCAACTTAGTAAGTCTATCTATGATTCCAGAGTGGGGGATGGTGTTAAAGGCCTTGGCGAGGTCCAGATAGGCTGTGTGGACCGCCTTACCCTTGTCCACAGCTCTGGAGACTGATTTGAAGAAGTCAGTCAGATTCAGGAGACAAGATTGGCCCTTCACAAACCCAAACTGGGTGGGGTCCAGTGTTTGAAGGTTGCCAATGTCTTTGTTTATAAGTTCCATGATAATGCGTTCCATGCCCTTACAGATCAAGCTTGTCAGACTGATGGGGCGGTAGTTCCCGGGATCCAAGGCGGATCCTCCCTTGTGGAGCGGGATAACTGTAGCTGTGCGCCACTCAGTGGGCACAAAGCCTGATGTGAGGCTATGATTAAACATGACACTTAGGTGAGGTGCCAATTCATTTTGTAGTTCATGTAGTACACAGCCTGGGATGTCATCTGGTCCTATGGATGCTGTATTCTTAGCTTTGGAGAGTGCGGTTTCTACCTGTGTGGCCGTGATTATAGGAATTTGGCAATCTTTTGGTATTGAGATGGGCCCTTTAGGGGGTGAGAGGGGGGTGAAGTTGGCATTAAATTGATCTGCCAGGATATTGGCAATATCCTTGGGATCAGTATATTTAATGCCATTCTGTTGTAGCTCAGAACAGATCTGAGCATTGCCATTTAGATTCTTGACATAACTATAGAATGCCTTGTGGTTGTCTTTGGAATCTTTGGCAATTTTATTTTCGTAACTAGCTTTTGAGGATTTTATGAGGGATCTCAGCTTCTTGCTGAGGCTGGTGAGGGAGTTTTTTTGCATCCTGGGATTTTCCTCTTTTCTGAAACAGTTTCTTCCTTCTGTTGTATAGTTTGTTTATAGCAGGGGACCACCAGATTGGCTTCCTTTTTGAAGAAGAAGAGCATCTTGGTTCTATTTGGGATGGCACGATTCATGCACTAGTGGATGTGCTCGTACTGTGCCTTAGTGCAGGATTCTGCAGTCGAACTTCCAGATCCCGTCTGCGAGGGTGTTGTGAAGTTTGTCACTTCTGACTTCAGTAACATGAAGTTGGCTTTGGAGAAGTTTTTTAAGGAGGTTTCCTTACTGGGGGGTGGGATGTGGATGTCAAGGGTGATTTGCATATGGTCAGACCTGACCAATGAGGGGGTGACCACTGGTGTGGAGCATCTATCTCCCATGTTGGTAATGACCAGGTCTAGGATATTGGAGTCCCTGGTGGGACAATGGATTAGTTGATCCAGGGCGTTGGAATTTATGAATTCCAAGAACCGTTGGGAAAAGGAGTTGATACCCGAGTAGTTTTCCCAATTAATGGCAGGGTAGTTGAAATCACCCAGTATTAGGGTGTTTGGTTGTATCTTAATATTTTCCAGTATGTTTAGAAAGGTGTAGTGAGAATATTGGGGCATGGTGGGGGATCTGTAGCAAGCTACAGTTTGGATTGCAGTCTTACCTAGTGTTAGCTGCACCTGGAGAATTTCAGATGCATTGTGTTGGGCAACTAGCCTGGAGGTGTGAATATCCTTGGTGAATATGGACACTCCTCCACCTTAAGTGTTTCGGTCTTGGTTTTGTGGCCGAAAAGTGTGGTAAGAATTGTAGCCTGGTATTGCAGGTGTACTCTCTGGAGCCTTGAACCAGGTCTCAGTTACTGCACAGATATTGATGTTCTCCATTTTTAGGAGTGCCTCGAGAGAGTGCATTTTGAGGTTTAGACTTCTAGCATTGAGTAGCATTACCTTCAAATTTTGCATGCTTGTATCTGCCTGAGGCAGACCATTTATACTTAAGTGACTGTGGCCAGGATGATTGCGGACCTTAAAATTAAAGAACTGAAGTGTTTTAGCCCATTGATAGAGTTTTATATTGCTATTTTTCTGTCTATAAAACCCATTGTAAAGGAGTGTTGTCCGTTACCATGACAAGCTCTCTTTAAAACAAGTAATATTTCAGGGAGGTAACAGCCCGTTTAATTGCAAGGCACTCTTTTTCAATCACTCAATATCTTTTCTCAGCATTGCTGGGCTTTCTGCTAAGGTAACTTCCTCCCCTTCAACCATTTGACTTAATACACTTTAGAGATGTCATTATGTGTCAGGAACCATTTGCTGAAGTCATAGACCATCAGTATTGGTAAGTTACTATAGCTGTAAAATTGAATAAATATAGATGCCTGGGAATGCCGATAAGTGATCGAACACCACTCAAACCTCAAACACAACTTCTCATTATAGGCTTGTCCGTTTGGGAATACTACTGTTTTTTTGTGATTATTTATCACTGAGTACGGTGATTACTTCAACAGCAAGTATTTATTCATATCGCTACGAGTTTGGCTTAGAATGGAAGTTGTGTTTGAGGTTTGAGTGGTGTTCGATCACTTATCGGCATTCCCTGGCATCTATATTTATAGCTGTAAAAATAACATGGTGCAAAGAATTCAAAATGTTTTGGATGTTTGGGAGATATTTTTCTCAGTCTTCAGAGAATGTTATGACATCATGCATGTAGGCTGTAGCATATCTGGTATGGGATATTAGAGTCTAGTCCATCAGCTACTGCAATGTCATAGATTCTTCAAGGAGACTGAAAGGCAGAACACTGTAGCAGACAAATCCATCATGTGTGGAATTTACTATCTTTTCCTTTGCTTCTGAGGCTTAATAGAATTTGCTGCTAACCTTTGGTTAGCTGCAAAGTGGATAGAAACCTAGTCTGACCAAACGTTTTAAATAGTCCATCCATTATGAGTATATTAAGCCAATTAAAGTTTGATACATTGTTCAGATTTTTAAATTCGCTGTACAATCTTATACAGCCATCAGATTACAGAACCAGTAGTGCTGGATTCACTCAGTATGGGTTTCTTCTGTGATCCCAGATTTAATCATTTTCTGTACTTCTTCCCTACCTGCTTGTTGTTGGGATTATGGTTTCCAATGTGTATGTATATATGGGTCTACTTTATTTGCCCGAACTTCCATTTGCCCGACCCCGTTTGACCGAAACCTCATTTGACCGACAAGTATTACTGGCAAGAAAATGGGATATGCCCCCTTCCCCACTGCAGTGCGACCCTGGAGTTAGAATATATAGTTAGGGGGGTGCACAGCCCCCCACAATGGGGGGTGTGGGGGGGTGAAGCCCCCACTTACTTTTGTATTACTAAGCAATATTAAAGCAAAACTAAACATTATAATATGAAATTAAGTGGGGGGCTTTTCCCCCCACCCCCCCTGACTATATATTCTAACTCCAGGGTCGCACTGCAGTGGGGAAGGGGGCATATCCCATTTTCTTGCCAATAATACTTGTCAGTCAAATGAAGTGTCAGTCATTTGGCCTCGGGCAAATGGGTGTTGGGCAAATTGGGAAAATAAAGTTGACCCGTGTGTAATATATATATATATATATATATATATATATATATATATATCTATATAAATTTACTTTTTCATCAGGCATAGTTTTTGTATTATGCTTGATTAAACTGGTCTCTAGGCAATTCTGAAAATATGTCCCTATTCACTTCTTTGTTCTGAGACACTGATAATGTCTCCCTGTTTTGACTTCTGGACATGCTTACACTCTGCAAACATGAAGTTTCTTTCCAACATTTAGAACAGCTATGTGGTTTAACTAACCTGATTTCCTTTTTCTCAGATGTCTCACATAATTCGCTTCATTTACTCACTCTACAATTCCAGAATTTACTTCT
Organism: Protopterus annectens; assembly: GCF_019279795.1. Taxonomy (NCBI): domain Eukaryota; kingdom Metazoa; phylum Chordata; order Ceratodontiformes; family Protopteridae; genus Protopterus; species Protopterus annectens. The sequence goes on from NC_056749.1 coordinate 234,445,980, forward strand.
TGCTCAACGAGAACCTTATTTTCATGGTGGGGCGCACAAGCATGTACATTTTCTCCTGGTTTGAATCCTCTAAGATAAGTACTTATGTTATATGCTCAGCGATTTGCCTCTTGTGCCCACTTCGTATGTTCTCTTACTATAGGCGATATAGTTCTCAACCTGTTGGTGTTTCAGGGGTTGATTTGGCATCTTATTTAAGACTGCTACAACTAATTAACTCATCACCACTGAATTAGAGTCAGAGCAATGCACCACTAAACCAAGCCAGCTCTAAATAAGCACCTCTGACAAGTTCCAAACTCAACAAATGTTATGACATCATGCATGTAATTCTGCAGCATATCTGGTATGGGATATTAGAGTCTTGTCCATCAGCTACTGCAGTGTCATAGATTCTTCATGGAGACCAAAAGGCAGGACAATCTGTAGCAGAATAATCCATCATGTGTAGAATACACTATCTTTTCCTTTGCTTCTGAGGCCAACATAATTTGTTGCTAACTTTTGGTTACCTGCAAAATGGATAGAAACCTAGTCTGCATTATGGCTCTAGAAGTTAAAATAAGTCAGGTTGAGATGGAAATGAACAACTGGGAAGATAGTTTTGTTCACAATGAGACTACATGCAGCAATTTAATTTTGCTGGACAAGATAATGTTTTCAACTGGAAAAAAGTCACGAGAGGTAAAATTACTGACTTTATAATTGCTATGATGTAGTTAACAGTCTTCCTTCTAAGGAATGGATTGCTTTGGACAATTTGAGTGATGAACAAAGTGATAATGTTCTAATTTAACTGATGTGCAGTTGGCTGTGCCTAATTTAAGAACAGAATTTATTCTTTCATTTTTTTGGCACTTTTACAGATTAGATATTGACTGCTTCAGACTTGCTAGAATGTTATGTTCAGCAGAGTATATTGAGGAAAAAAACATGTATTGGGCTAGTCCTTGTACAGTTTCTAGTATGGTTGAATTTAACAATTGTATTGAATATTTGTATTTTTAGATAATGATTCAGTTTTATAGATTGAGGATGATACTGATAGTTTTTTTACTTGCCTTAACAATTGAGAGTGCTTATATTCCTAGTTTTTCAAATGATGGTATTAAACCTTTGCATTTAGTGCAGAGCAAGTTACAAGATTTGGTTGGCTAATAGAAGTTAAAGGATATTGTTACCTCTCGTTCATACCAAAGGTGTGGTCCGTACTGAAAGGTTTCGTAGTTGGTTGTTCTATCTTCTGAATGTTATGACTTAACTTGGCCCTCCGGTTATCAGATAGATGACTCCTTGTCAGTCTGCCTTTGTGGGCAAGGAAAATTTGTATTTTAAAGTAACATGCTATAAGGAATCTTGTACAACACCTTCAAGAAGTGACAGTCCCATTGGTGATGATGTTGATTGTTAATGTTGGTGCTTGATTTTCATCTGGGATGTCTGTTGTGTAGAGTTTCCATGTTCTTGCAGTTTCCCCTAGAGTCTCTGGATTTCCTTCTGCAATTTAAAGATGTGTTTATTTCGGTTTCTAATTTTTCTAACTGTGGTGCATACGTGCCTTGTACTTTTGGAGCTTTGAGTTAGATAACTGCGAGGTTATAAAAGTAATTGAAGTTTAAGTGTTATTGAACTGGTCAGTAGTTAAAGTAGCAGGTTGCCTTTCTGTTGTTGTTGGCTATTGTTGTTAGGGACTTCAACTTTATTTTCTTACTGTTAAGACTTGAGTAAGCCTGGAAACCACAGGTAGAGTGGAAGGACCGTGTTGAATAAAGAGCTGCCTAAGTAATGCAAATTGTTATAACTGAAGCATTGGTTTGAAATGTAAAAATTAGCTAGTGGTATTTATTTTCATAGTTTATTGTACAAGTGCTCGAAGGGAAGCTTCTGGATAACATTAAGCTGTACAGAGAAGAAGTTATTTGTGTCCAGAGGAGTGGAATAACTTGAGGGATTTGGCTAAACTGTTTCAAGTTGGTAGCCAAGGTCTATTTAGTTATTTATGTTTCTACAAATAAATGGACCATAACAGTTACATTTTAGTGCATAAGGGTGGTATAATGTGTTTACCTCACAGGCACAAGGTACATGTTTTGATTCTCACATGTGGTAATTGGCTAGGCTCACAAGGCAGTTAGCTAATCTAATTGATGAACCTATAGACTTTAAGTTGTTAGAATTACAGGATGTGTTAGTATGGATTTTAGGAAGGATATGAAGTCTGAAGCTCAAATTCATGTCTGCATGTAGTGAGTTCAATCGTCACTCATCTTCTAGAAAACCACAAATTTTATGACCAAAAGACCAATAAATAGTATGCAGTAATCTGGATGTTCTGCAAACATCTGGACAGTGGAGAGGTTTGAAGGGGATACAAAGGCTCCAAAAATGGCAACAAATGTTAAATATTATTCTTATAGCAAAGTTGCTTGATTAACAGGATTTGTGTTGGCATGCATTTTCTGAATGACAAATGTGGGGTTTTTTTTGGGTTAGGGGAATAAGACTGATCTGTCACTAGCAGCAGTCAAGCAGTACGTCTTGACCTCCCAGCTCAAGAAATCGGTAAAAAGACAAAAATAAAGGGGGTACAAAGGCTGTAAAGTAGAATAAAGTTTTAAATATTGCTCTTATAAGATTACAAAGTTTCTTGAATGACAGGATTTGTTTCTGAAATAAATAGTCAACTCAATTGTATGTCATTACTTATTGACTTCACCCTACAATGACTGGAACAAACCACCCATTTTAGGAGTAAGCCCCCCCCCCCCAAAAAAAAAATTGAACTAAATATCCAGATTTGTTTATTTGTACTATTCTGGATGTAAAATATTTCCTCCAACACCATTTACATATATTACCTCATAGGTTCATAGGTGGTTACTAGTCTAGCAGCACTAGAGCCTTTACAAGTCAAGCTATGTTAATCCCAAGTATCCCCATTTGTTCTTTTTTGGATAGCGTCACAGAATAAATTTAAGAACAGAGCAGGTCTGTGATCAGCACTGTCTACCCCTATCCTGACGGATATGAGTGCCAATCCAGGGACGAATTTGCAATCTCCCATTCGATTATCTAGGTTGCGTTTGAATAGGACCTGCCCTTCTCTTATCTCTTTCTTCCTCTCTTTCTTTATAAATGATCTTCCTTTACCTGTTTCCTCTTCTTATACCCTCATTTCTCTTAATTTTTTTTTCTTCTTCCTTTATAGTTTCCCTCCACCACCTCCCACATTGTTATTGAAGTTCTCTTATCCAAATATAACCTTACTTTAAACCTTTTTCATTATGGAACCTATTTGTATTTGTCTTTTTATTTTTGTTAAATTGCTTAAAATCTCTGTAAATATTACCTTATTCAGATCATTCTCTTAAATATGTAACCTATGTGTATTTTTCTTTTGATTTTGTTAATTGTTAACTATTACTGTATACTGCATTTTAAATGTTTATTTGCTTGGAGCTTTTCTCCCCGGGCCTCCGCTGAAAATGGATATGTATCCAGTCGGACTTTCCCGGTTAACAAATGTAAAATAAATAAAATAAAATAAATGAAGCCATGGCCCTTCCCTGTGGTACATATGAGTTAATGTGTGGGTATAATCCTACTAAGTGTGAAGATCCTGTGCAAAATAGCATTGAGATATATATGTATATGTATAATGTGTGTGTGTGTGTATGTATATATTTATATATATATATATATATATATATATATATATATATACACATCTGTGGGCATATACATATGCAGGTGTGCATAGGTATCTCTTTATATATGCGTGTGTCGGCGTGGCACAATTGACCAGGCCATGTGCAGATGTGACCCAGGGGAAAACTCCAAAATCTGAATATGCACTATGTAATATATTATCAGTGAAATGTTATTGTTCAAGTAATCAGTGTCAGGCTATCAAAGAAGGCATTTGTATGCAGTTCTATAATAATTTTGTACAGTTAGTCTAAGAGAGATGCAAGTCATGAAAAAAACATTTCAACAGCAGTGTAAAATAAAAAAAAAAAATACTCATTGAGGATTACAACAGATTTTTTTCCATATTTTTCTTATTTTTTATTAATCATATATACAGCCACAAAATGATACACTGAGTGAAAAGCCAACATGTACGCATGCTTTACTTATTAGCAAGTATTGTTCCTTTAAAAAAATTCATATGAAGCAATAGAAGTAATGCATCATAGGCACTTGTGTATTAATTTACACACATACACACTTTTTATGTGCAATTTACTCAGGTTTAGACTCACTGGTCCTTGACTTCAGGAAGACAGGAGTGATCAGTTGTTAAAAAAAAAAAGAAAGAAAGAAAAAATAGTTTTATTTACTACAGGGGAGTACAGCACATTTCAGGATTGAGACAATTGTTTTGCACTTCCTCTACCTATGCCCAATATTGCTGTCTAGCTAATGGCTCACACAAAAAATGTTAGCTGTCATTAAATGGCTGGTGTTGCCATGGTGGTATGCACAAGAAAAAAAAAATTCTCATTAGAAAATCCTCAGATGTCAGCTACTGAGATATGTGAGTGAGAGGTAAATACATTTTGTTAGTCCAAATAATGTTTGCGCAGTCAGTAAGAAATGCTATTTTTTATTTTTTTTTTAACAAATGCATCATAATTGTGGTATCCTACAGGACATCAAGGGTTTACCCTGAAACAGATGCCAGTCACCTCAAACTTATAGTTATGGAAAATGACAAAAAGTTGTGGGTAATATGGTTTGTAACCAGGGAACTGCACCATTTTCATCTGCATCACCTAATTCTTCATAAAGGGCATTGTGTCTTTCCCACTAGAAAAATTGCTACTTGGTATTAGTGACTGGCAATTTGTGATGTTCTATAACTTACTCGGAATTACATAGAAAAACAGATCCACTTATGGGTGCATCAATTTCCCTGGATGTGAGACAGAAACTGTTTGCACTTGAGTCATTGGTCCTTCGACTTAGGCAGCACTAATTCTAAGAATGATTCTAGGACTTTGAACCACCACAGTTCTGCCCAAGGCAGCGTTCTTGGCATCTTATCTGCATTACCAAAGCACAGGAATGAGAATTAGGACTCTGTCCTCATCTCTAGCTTCTTAGCAACTGTCTCATTGCAAACATCGGGTCAGTTGGGCTGCATCCTGATCTGAATATGAACTGCTCATTACCCTTATTACATTGTGCTACCCCTGAGTATTCATTTATGAATCACCCTCTCCACAACTTTCATGTAAGGTGACAGCAGTATGATGCCTCTGTATGGATCACAGTTGTGGATGTCCCATTTGTTCTTGTTAACTGGCACAAGTATGATTCTTTGGCACTCACCTGGGGATACGCCTTTCCCTCCACGCTGCTACAAGTAGATTCAGGTGCCAGTTCTCCCCTACCTCAGCCAGCATCTGTAAGATGTCCACTGTGACCTGTACAGAGTCTGCTGCTTTCCTTGACTTTATTTCCCTTAGCAAAGTCTGACTTCTTCCAGGGTGGTATCCTGTTTGACTCTATCATAGCCTGTTTCTTGTGAAATACAACATCTGTGGGGTTAATGTGATTGTTAAGCTGCTGTAAGTACTCCCTCAGTCTGCCTTTGATGTCCTGCGGAATGATGAGCATGTTGTTTTGCCATCCCTTATGAAGTGTGTCTGTCAGTTTTCTTTATCTGGGTGTAGTGGCCTTGCAATTTGCTTTAGTGTCTTTGTGACAACTACAGAGTCTCTTTGCGGTAGCTGGTTGAGTGCCTCCAATGCCCTTTTCTGTGCTAATGCAACTGTTCTTTTACCTTCCTTGTTAGTCAACCTCCATTCCTTCCTAGCCTGCGTGGTTAATCCAATGTCCCACTCTTTCTGTACCCTGTATTTCTTTCGTGGAGATCCTTGACTGCTGCATTACACCACATGCTTTCCTTATGTACCTTATAGACATACGTGGACAAGCCACAACTCTGTTCAGTAGTCCTGACACATGCTGGTTTAAGGAGCTGCCATTCCTTTTGTAGACCTATTTCAACCATTCCTTAGGGAGGTAGAGGCATGACTGAATACTTGAACTGTCATAATTTATCTCCAGTCAACTTCCTGATCTTCACCATGGTCTCTGGTGACCTTAGCACCCTCTTTGTCCACTGCTTGCAGATGATTGTGGAAACCAGTGGTTTATGCTGCGGGTCACCTGTTTCACTGAGGAAGACTGTACAATCTATGTTCATATCTCAGTACCCTTTCCTCACTAGGGGAACTTTACCTGATTTGGTATAGGCCACTCATGTACGTGAACTTGTGACTGTCTTACTTAATGAAGCATGTTGTGGCTACTATCAAGCCATTTCAAAGACAGAGGTCTAGAATGGCCTCTCCATTATTCCTGTTGCCCCACCCATGTGGAGCCAGGCAGTCATGATTTCCTTTTCTGTCTGTCACAATATGTGCATTGAAGTCACCCATTATCTAAACCGATTCATGAAGTTCAGCTTTATGTAGTAGGTACTGCAAACTAATGTCTCGCTGCACTCTTTGGCTCACTTTCACAACTCGGCAGTGGGACATAGAATGAGATTATGAGTACTGCACTATCATTACACTGGAGTGTGATTGACATGAGTCTGTCACTTAGTCAAACAGTATCCCTCACTGCCTTCTGAACCCTTTCTCTTACCACAATTCACAGAGCATTTCTAGCCTATTCTCATACACAGAAGTAGGGAATTGTTATGGCTAGGCTTGTATAGGCCCTAGGGCCGATAGCCTAGTACCAACCTATGAACTGTGGATCCCAAGCCAAGTGCCTTGGCTGCACTGCCCTTCCATCTTGTCCTCTGGAAACAGTGGATGTCCATCCTCCTCCATAGCATCATGTCATCCATTTCAAAACTGCGTCCTGTCAGTGAACCTACACTGAGTAGCAACTGACAGGTCATTTTTTGCAGGTTCATTGGTTATGCATCCAGCTGTAGCTCAACACAGCTGCCAAAGATAACCCAGAATAGGGAACTACATACTGGACGGCCATTAGCTTATTGATGAAGGCTGCTAAGTTTTATGGAAGTCACACAGCCAATAGAGGGCACATGGATGCTTTATGGAGTGCATTAAAACCTTACCATACTCTTTGCTTTTGGTAGTGGATACACGTTAACAGGAGTAAGCAGTAAAATTCAGATTTAACACCTATTTTGTTTGCACCAAAAAAGGGAGCATGGTGATGCCTTAAAAGGAAGAAATTTCTTGAAAATATAAAGTGAGACTAGAATATGTTCTAAATGTGCAGTGAGAACTATACACATGACCAACGGTCATATCTTTTCTCCCTAACTGTTCTTGCCCAGTTGTCATCAGTGATTAGAGACACTGATGCCAGGTTGTTAGACATGATTTGATGGACCATACAGTGATAGTGCAGAAGAAAGGGGTTTCCAGTGGTGCTTCATACAATTTTAGTAATGCTTTACAGGTGGCAAGTATGCACAAATACACAGCAGTGGCTTCACTTCATGTAACATATTCCGGATAAGGCTTGCATGTCTTTGTAGGCATTGTCGGGAAGAATAATTTCTCATAAAGTGTGCATACCTGACATTTGACATTGTGCTATAAACTGTACCTGGAAGCCACAGTGATACTGCTATGTGATCTGATGACTGCACTTTAGTATATTTCATAGTTGTGTGAGCCTGCCACAGTGTGGTCTGAACAATAGTCGGTGTCAGCCATAATGCCGGACATACGTTTGTTGACGTGCGTTACTTTATGTGATTTTCATGAACAGTCTGGAATGCCTGCAAGGAAACTTGTAATGTAAAGTCAGATGGTATAGTGGAATAGTAATTGCAGAAATATGGCTGTCCATTTTATTGTAGCTACTTTCTGGTGAGCTGTGTATGCTTAAATGTAACTGTTTGGTGACAGAAGAACTAGGTAATTATTGACATTGATTTCATCTTTTGGTTTAAAAACCTGTTTCCTAAATGACTCTGCTCATACCTCATCTGATGCTATTGTTAAGATTCCTGTGAATATGCTAAGCTGTTGTCTGTGACTTAGGGTTCCCACACATATGCATCACACCTCCTTCATCTTATGCTGCTCAACAGTCAATTGAAGTTACTCACTGAGGAGTCTTGATGACTGCATAATGAATTCATCTCCTCAGCATGGTACCTGTTAGCTCAGCTTGCCCCTTCCTGTACTGAAAGCCAGATACATTGTTATTCATCAGGCTTCACAAGTTATGCATTTCTAGATGGTAAGATAGCTGAAAGGTGTCTTATCAAACTTTAAAGAGTCTCTTATAACTTTGTGTTTATATAGTGTTGTTGCCATGCGCTGTTTGTACATTTGCTGGCTTGCCTGTACTTTGTTTCAGCTCAGCTATTTAAAACCCAGTTTGCCCTTTGCATTCTTTTTTAATGAAGCCAAATTTACACAGCCCTGTTATAGATATTAGTTGGTGTTTACACTTTTAACATCTCATTTGCTCTGTTGATCTTCCTGGGATAAAGGGTCTCTCATTCTTGATCCCTGCTGTAAGAACTAAATTCATATAACAGTCACAATTACAGAAAAAAATGACTGTTGTGTAAACCATACTGTTAGAGGTAGATTGGTTTATATAGCTTCCTGGAGAAAAGTGTTAATTTCTGTATATTGATGATTAGAAAAGCATGTTATGGCAACCTGCAAAAGAAAACAATTTTGAGAAGAAGTAAGAACAGTGTGCACACTGTATGGAACAGTGAGAGTAGGCAGTGTATAGCATGAAGTAAAGAAGATAGCAAGCTGTTTCAAAAACATCACACCAGCAATGCATATGTGCACACAACAGTAGTAACTGCAAATAGGATGACACATCAGTGACATGCCTTATGGGTAAAAATGCAGAGGACTGCAATTCTGTTTAAAGCAAATATGAATATTCATTTTGGTTAGAGTATGAATTCGCAGTCATAGCTAATTCTGTCAGTGGCGCAGGTTTTTGTGTATGTTACGGGCATGTTCAGAGGAATACTTAAAAACCTTTACATTAAGGATTGCTAAAAGCATATTTCTACCATGACTTACTGTGAAAGAGCTATTGAGATGATACCAGTAAGGAGAGAGATGAGGGAACAGTTTTAAAGGCACACCTGGCTGACTGCAAGCAACTCTGATGTGTATTGTCATTCAAATTAGCTGAACCTTGCAGGACAGGAAATGTAAAACTCTTCTAACTGAGGGTGGGAATATGGGAGGAGTAACTTGAGAATGAACTGAAACAGATCAAAGTTGAATGTCTAAATAAACTCTGTTATTTCAGCAATGAGCTGGCAATTCGGGAAGATTTTTTCACAGAATGTATAAGACAACGTAAGGAAACACATTTGTAAAACGCACTGTGTGACAGTAAATGATACTTTTACAGACACCTGTCAAATTTAGCTGCTCTTTCCTTTTTGCCATTCTAAGTGAATGGAAGTCTTGTATGACAGCCCAGCTATGGGCACTGTAATCTCAGAAACAGTGGTTTTACATCTTTAGAATAAAACAAACTCTCATCAGGATGTCTGCCCCCAGGAGGTCAGTCAGGGTTACAAAAAGAATAAAATTAGTAGTAACTACTTCTGTCTGGTGCATACAGGTTTGCAATGAGCCAAACTTAAGGAAAAGTTAAAAATATATATTTTTTTTCAATTTTTTTCCCGTAGTGGTCCTTTAAGGCATCTAGACGCAAATAGATAATTGCTCTGTAGTGACACTGACACCGACACCACACAGAGATACAAGGGTTTTTTCTTCTGTGCTGACAAACATGATACTGTATTTCAAGTATAGAACATTTAGTATGCAAACAGTTCATTTACAATATATGTGACAAGTAGACATTACATAGAACTTAAAAGTCATAGGTAATGATGGTTATAGTGTAGGTATTAGGAATAAATAAAACTGAGGCAAGTGTGCAAAACATTAGTCTGTATGTAGGTAGTATTTAAAGGTAGGAGAGGGAGAGGGGCAGTGTGTAGCTGATGAGTCCAGGGATAGTGGGGTATGTAGATAGCATTTAAAGCAAGGAGAGGGAGGGGAGCAGTGTATAGCTGATGAGTCGAGGATAGTGGGGTAAGAATACTAGGGTATTTACTAACATAAAACCTGGCTTTCGGGTAATGATGGAGAGTATTTGAAGGAGATGGATTAAGTGGGAAGAGCAGAAAGAAATTGAAATGTAAAGTAGGAATTTAGGTAGGAAGAAGATTTAGAGGAGGAGTGGTAGAAAGGTTTGTTGTGTAAAAGAGGTGAAGGTTATAAAGGGATAAAGGGGGGTAAGCTAACAAAGGTTCATAGATGTTTTCGGTATATTGGGAAGATGTTCCAGAGTTTACATACACAATGGGAGCACAGTGAATTGTCTGCAAAGTTATTAAACTTTATTGTGGTTACTAAGAGCTTATTGGTTTAGCAAAGATCTCTATTTGCAGATTAGGGCTGCGGGTTGTCTTTTAGTGCTAGACATTTTTTGTGCATGTATGATTGTATGCATTAATAGCTAGTGTGTTAGTTAAATAGTTCAGTAGCTCAAGATAGTTTAGTTATTTCATGGCTCTGCATTTTAATGTAGATACAAGAACTATAATAATTGCATTGTCTGTCATATCTTGGAGTATTTACCCCCTAAACCTAGATTAACTCTTGATGTATAGCAGTCTCAGAGTTGGTATATATGAGTAATAGGGATGGAATGAGCACAACGTCACCTTGTGTGGGGGATGCAGGGAGAAAAAGACCCCCCCATAAAAAGTGCTTTATATGTGTAACAGCAGTTTTCAGAATTTCACTGTTTTTTTTTGTTTGTTTATTTTGTAAGAATCACAGTTGACTACTTTGATTGATGGGACTGACAGTTATCAAGTCTCTCACTTCTGATAAGGAGACAGTATAGCATATGGTACATTGCAGAGGTGCTGAAATACTTCATATGGGCTTTGACAGCCTGACCAGGAAAACAAAAAATGAACAAGTCCAAGGTTAGTATTTATGTCCTATTTCTGGCATCTCTGAGACTTCATTTATCTTCACATACTTTGCATCCTAGTGGCTGTTGTTATCTTTACTTTATTCATGAAGGGTATAATCACTCCTGGTAAATATCATAAGCTCAGGAGGGCTGAAGGTGTAGTTGTATTAATCAACACTCAGCTGAAAGCTACCCTAGATGAACTTCAGCCTCCTGACATTCAGAGTAAAGAAATTCTTTCTGTAAACTTGCAGTTAATTGCCAACGATCTGCTCCCAAGTTTGCTGCACCTGCCACCAGCCGAACACCACCACAATCTAGGCTACCATGGCAGCTGCCTTTGTAGATTTCTCCGAGGCTTCAGTAAATTAGTCAGGCATAAGACACTTACTGAGGGACTTGCAAAAGTGCTCAGCTTTACCTTCCATCAGCTTAGAGACTATTTCAGTAGTCAGTGTCATGATGTTAGGTAGGAGAAAACCTGTCAAGTGCCAAAAATGTAACCTTGTATATGCTTTCTGGGGTCCAGATGAAGTCCGTTGTTCATTATTTTAGGAAACATATGTGGCTGCACTTTGGTGGAGGCATATATAGTTCAGTACAGATATTTTCTCCATAGTCAATACCCATTCTTAGTTTTCTCTGAGATGCAGTCTTGCAGTCGTTAACCTCTGTGAGAATTTGGTTGGAAAACAACCTTCTAAATGACCATAAGGATAAAGCATTCATCTGTCCAGGCAGGATAGTACCACATAGCAAGGTTCTCTTTCCTTGGTTTAAGTAATTAAATTGGTACACCGTACCCCATCAGGTGTGTAGTCTGTATCCTGGGTCAATATGTGGCCTATTTTGGGCATACTGAGTTCAGAGTTGCCAGTATCGACTAGCAGCTATGGTATGCTACATATGCTGAATACATTTTTGTCATGCACAAGGCAAATATTGCAACTTAAAAATGCTCTAATCTAAACTGCTTTACTTTGAGACCATTTTCAAATCTTCTTGAAAAGATGGGGATAAACTGGTAGTAACCTACAAAATGACTGCCAACTTGGCCTTTCAGCACTCTTTTCTTCCACCATGTATTGTCTTCTGTAGTGTGGATCAAAGCATTTTTGATAAAAGACTGTTATTTCTTCAGTTAATCTGTTTCTGCTGTTTTTTTCTTAGTTAACAATTGAATTCAACCTAATGTACAAAGGGCAGTACTGTATTGAAATATACTGTACTAGATAGATCAGAGATCCAGTGATAGATTCCAGCTGCCCTGCACCCACTACATATTACACTGTAAACAGTCACATTGTCTGAAAAAATCTACTTTCAGCACCACATGAACAGAGTGATATTTAATTTTTCATCATCTACATTCCTTAATTATTGTGTGAACTGCAGTCTCTCTCTAATGTGGTGTCAGACAAATTGTGATCTGTAAAAACAGGCCACCATTCCACTGTACCTCATTATAGCTCCCATAATACTTGCATACAGGCCACCCTTCCAGTCTACATTATTACACCTCCCATACAGGCCACCCTTCCACAGTAGCTCATTACAGCTCCCGTAGTACTTGTAAACAGGCCACCCTTCCACTGCATCTCATTACAGCTCCCGTGGTACTTGTAAACAGGCCACCCTCTACTGTATCTCATTACAGCTCCCATAGTACTTGCAAACAGGTCACTCTTCCACTGTACCTCATTACAGCCCCCATAGTACTTACAAACAGGCCGCTCTTCTACTGTGCATCATTGCAGATTCCATAGTACTTGCTCCTTTTCAAAGCCTGTCAGACTGAATCAAAGCAATATACTTTCATTCATTCGCAGTTAAAAGCAGACTGTTATCTCTCTGTATACTAAGTGAATTCTTCATGAAGCCTGTCCATAGCTCAATATATTTGGTTTAATGAAACATGTGTCTTCTGCTTAGCTCTATATTCAAAGGAAATCAGTTTCTGCTCAAGGTATTCCATACATCCTTATGTCTCAAATGTGTCATATCAAATATCCTTAACTTTTGTTCCTCTCATGTCATCACATTGCTTATATAGTCAGTCAACCACATCACCTCATCCTTTTTGCATGCTTGACCCAGAAAAGTGCCTTAAGTCATGTAAAATTCAGTTCAGCTTGGTTCTTTCATGTCTGGTATCAAGTTTTGTCATTGCTTTTTTTCTCATCATTTCCAACTAATGCCGGTCTGCCATTTAACCTCACTGTCATCTTCCAAAATCACCTTTCCTCCACATTCCTTCACTTCCATGGCCATCATCTGCATGACTGTGATAGTATCATTAAATTTGCTTCAAACGATCAACTAATTAACAAAAACACCAATTTAATGTTAGCAAATGGAGCAACTACAGGAGATCCTGTGTCAGCTTTTGAATTGTGTTCATTTTAATTAACCACTTGTTAAGAAAATGGTTTGTTGATTTACAGTTGCTTACAGTGGTTGGCATGCATTTTATATACAGGTGTCTTCTGGACTGATTGATTGTTACAGCAAAATGCATCTGTAGACAAATTTTATTCCCGACTTTTAACAATTGTGTATTTAAAATTTATTTTAAGGTGCATTATTTTAGATGGTTTTATTTTTAGTTAAAATACTGAATCCTTCACGTATTAAGGATTTAGTGATGTCTTTCTGTTCTCATGTTGCAGTATTCATAACTATAAGTAGGTTGCAGCTTGCAGCATCGGACATCTGGCCAGTATACCAAAGTCTTAGGAGCAGGGGTATGTGCTGTGTTGCTTGTCAGAGCCATAAACCAACGCCGACTGTAAAAGTGACATCTGCATGTACCCCCTTCAAAACTTTTCTGCTGCAGTGATCTATGGACCTCCGATTGCCAGCTCCAGGAATCAGTTTGTTGTTTCGGCCGTCCAATACAGATAAGTACCCCTTTGGGTTTTTTGTTTCCATATTATTGCTTTTCAAACATACATGTCAGCTGGGAAAGGAAAGTGTGCCTGTGAAAGAAAAATTCCACACAAGGACATGCATGATAAGTGCTTATTCTGCTTAGTGATGGCCGCAACTGTACATCTTGCGATATTTGTAAATTCTTTGTACCTAAAACGCTCTGCAGCCATCTGGCTGCCTTAAAGCTTTGTTTAGAAAAGCAGAGGCTTCAGCGTCAAGTGTTAGGCATGGAGGGTGAGGTAGGTACGTCTGACGAGCTGCCTTGGAAGAAGGCCAAGAAAGTTAGGCCTGATTGCCCATGCTGCACCTCAGGAGTCCAGTGAGACTCTTGAGGCAGATGTTAGCCCAGGGTCTCATCGGACACCCATTTTAGAGCTAGAACCGGGAACCATGGTGGAAGCCGGTTTGACAGAAATGTAGAGCATGTCTGCTGAGGTTGATCTGCCATCAGCCCCTGATGGTGAAGGGGAACCACGGCTCAGGATGTCAGCAGGACCTACTCTAGCCTTTCCATTCTTCCAGGCATCGGCCTCTAAGTCAACACTTCTTTCTACTCCTCTGAAGAGGAAACATAAATTAAAACACAGGGAACTTAGAAAAGCTGTACCAGCTCCTGGATGGGAGTTTTTTTTCCCTAAAAATCTTTTCAGGGCCTTCCAGACCCTCCAGTCTCCGGTACCTGTACCAACCCCAACATGTGTGTAGGCCTTAGAGGATTCAGAAGAGGAACTCTTTTCCTATGATGAATCACTTACCTATTGCTCCCAGATAGAATCCCCCAAGGACTTCATTACTCCTGAGGAGTAGGACTCTGTTAGTCCTGAATCTCCAGGAGAGGAATTCTTCTTTGGGGGGACACCATTTCTCTGATGAGAGAACATTTTAAATGGCAGGCCTCAGATGTCTCAAACAAAGAGAGTTTAAATTATTGCAGCTGGACCAGCCCTCTCCATCTGCAGTCCCTCACCTGCTCCCAGCCTTTTATAATGCATTTCTGGCTGCATCACAGACCCCCTCTCAGCCCCCAGCTGCTAAATGTCCAAATAGATTTTATAAAGTTCTTCAGGATGCACAGTTCCTATTAAAGAATGTCCCTGCAGACCCTGCTGTCATTGCAGTGTCAAGCAGATAAATCATCCAGACAGCTGCCCTCCACCTCTGTTTCCCACTGACAAGGACAGCAAATTTATGGATAGATTATGAAAGAAGGTATATACTTTATTAACTGAAGCCATTAAAGCCCTAAACTATCAAACTCACATGGCTAGGATTGTCTTAGATACTCTATCAGAAGTTTCTGCACTGATTCCAGATGTGCCAGACTCCCCTGCTAAATTGCAACTCTCTGCCCTGCTCTCTACCACCTCTCAGGTGACAAGGCACTCCATAAAGTACAGTTATTCTGTACTAGAGGCATCCTGCAAGTCTGCAGCCTTAGATTCTGTCCTGAGAAGATATTCTTGGATGAGGTTACAGCCCCTTCCTATGGATGTCCAGATCAAATTGTTAGATGAACCTCTGGATAATAAGACCCTTTTTCCCTACAGGAAAAGTGCAAGGAGCCACAAAATCTAAAGCATTTATTAATCTCTCCTATTCCTAGGTATCACAGGAACTAACCTCAAAGGACCACCTTTGTTGGGAGGCAATCATCTCATTCCAATGCCGCACTGGTAAGGGACGGAGGCAACCTAGGAGACACTCCACTCCTAAACAAACTTCCGCCTCCACTCCAACTCCCTTTCAGAGCCAGCCTGACCAGGACAGAGCTCCTCCACTGTGACTTAAACCCATTACCCAGCTCCACCCCTTATCCCTCTGCCTTACCCTTTCCTCCTGGTGGAAAATTACCTCAGAGGCTTGGGTCCTTTCCATCATTCAGAAAGGATACTTTATGACTTGGTGGACACTTCTTGCCTTTCAGGGGATAGCCCAACCACCTACAAATCAGCTTCATCTCTTCCCCCCGATTCTGGATCAGTTTCAAGGTCAGGGCACCATAGAAAGAGTACCTCCAGAACAGACAAATGTGGTGTATTAATCTAGGATGTTTTTGGTTCCAAGAAAGGATGACCCTTGGGGTTGGGAAGGTGGCCTAATGGTTAAGGTGTTTGCCTTACAAACACAAGGTGCAGGGTTTGAATCTCACAGGGGATAATTGGCTAGGCTTAAAATTTCTTACAGGGGAAGGGTTGGGAGGGTGGCTTAATTGCTAAGGTATTTGCCTTACAAACACAAGTTGCAGGGTTTGAGTCTCACAAGGGATAACTGGCTAGGCTTAAAATGGCTCGCAAGGGCAGTTAGCTTAGTACTAAACTATGAACCTATGAACCAAATCCTGGATTTGTCTGTACTCAGTCTATTCCTCAAGGTGCCTACCTTCAAAATGCTCACCTTGCATCACCTCCTACCTCTCATCCCTCACCAAGCATTCATGGTATCTCTGGATCTGAAGGATGCTTACCTACATATTCGTATTCACCCCAGTTACAGGAAGTTCCTGTGTTTTCCATGGGTTCCTTGCATTTTCAGTTTTCTGCATTGCCATTTGGGCTTTCCACAGCCCCTAGAGTATTCACAAAGTGCCTAGCTCCAGTTATTGCCCACTGCAGGGTGCAGGGCATTCAGATATATCTGTAACTAGATGACCTCTTGATATTTCACCAGGATTGCCACACCCTCCATCACTCCCTAGGCATGGTGTCCAATACCCTGACAAACCTAGGGTTCACTGTAAACCAGGAACACCCACCCAAGACTTTTTTTTTCTGGGATGCAGGATAAAAACAGACCAGATGTCAGTCTTCATTCCTTTCCAGAAGGTGGAAACCCTCAC
This sequence comes from Protopterus annectens, assembly GCF_019279795.1. Lineage (NCBI taxonomy): Eukaryota > Metazoa > Chordata > Ceratodontiformes > Protopteridae > Protopterus > Protopterus annectens. The sequence continues at coordinate 234,462,742 of NC_056749.1, forward strand.
ACATTACCTCCAAACACTCATCTCCCTCCAAACATAATCAGCGAGGGAATTCCTGAGAGTCCTAGGCCACATGGTGTCCTTGATACCCATGCTTCCCTTAGCAAGGCTGCATATGAGAAAATTTCAGTGGGACTGAGGAGTTGGTGGAACCAACACTCACCCCCCCCCCCCCTGGATGCTCCTCTACCTCTCCTCCCATGCCAGAAGATAGAGGTGCAATGGTGGCTGCACCCATACGCCGCAACCAGGGTACATCTTTGCAGATCCCCACACCCTTGCAGCAAATCTTCACAGATGCTTCAGACCTGGATTGGGGAGCTGTCCTGCAAACCCACAACAAACAAAGCTCAGGGAGATTGGTCCTCCCTCAAAGGGACCACATCAGTATCAAATAGATGAGGGCCCTTCTCCTAGCCTTGCAGACCTTCCATCCAATTCTCCAAACAGGCACCTTAAAAGTCATCATAGACAATATGACTGTCCTGTGCTATATCAACAAGCAGGGGGGAACAAGGTCCTGCCCACACTGCAGCCTGGTAATTTAGATTTGGTCCCAAGCCACAGAATTGCACATTCACCTGCAGGCAGTATACATTCCTTCAGCAGAGAATGTGATGGTGGACCCGCTCAGCAGAACCTCTGCATCCGCTCAGGAATGGATGCTTCATACAGAGATGTTTTTGGATCTCATTCACAAGTGGGGCATTCTGCAGGCAAATCTGTTTGCCTCCTCCCAAAACAGGCTGATGCCTCTGTTTTGCACAAGGGATCCACAGGCATGGAGGGTGGACGCTTTCTCTTTTTCTTGGGTGGGGATGTATCTTTGCCTTTCCCCCCTTCACTTGGATTCAAATGGTCCATTTGAAAATTCAGAGGGACAAACCAATGATCCTGCTGGTGACTCCCTTTTGGCCAAGACAGCATTGGTTTCCCCTTCATCTACTAGCCAAGGGCAATCACCACAGGTTACCCCATCCATTCGACCTACTCACACAAGACAGGGGGTCACTCATACACCCTCAGGTGCTCAACCTCAAAGTCACTCTATGGGTGATAGAGTTCTGATCACTTCCGGACACCTATATTCAAAGGACATACTCAATTTCCTGTAGGAGGCTAGGAAACATGTGGTAAAATGGAAAAGATTCTCAAGGTGGTGTAAAAAGAAAAAAACAGGACCCCTTTCTTATTCCTATACTCATGTTCCTTTCTTGTTTGAGCTTCTACATTCAGGACTGACCTACTCCTCTGTTAAGGTACACTTGGCCACACAACCAGCCTTAGGCATAGGCAAACTAGGCGCCCCCCCCTAGGGTGCCATACAGGCCAGTCTCTTAAAGGGTACAGATGTTCTTCATCTCACATTGCTGCAGTCCTTACTTATGGGTAGTCCGCTGTCCTCGGTCGGCCCGAATACCAAAGTATTAGGCTGACGTCGGTCATGGGCGCCTAGATCTGACATCAGAGCGTCAGGGTATAAAGGCGCATGACCGACGTCATATCCTCAGTCTTTTTTGCCGCATGGTCCGATGCAGAAGCAGCGTTGCAAGTGCCGTTCGGCGTTCTGAAATTTTTCGTTTTCGGAGTTTCAAACCGATACCAAGTTGGGCTAAGTACCCCGTTGGGGAATATTTTTGTTTTATCTTGCCTCAGTTACTTACTGGATGTCAGAAAAAGTGAATAATTGTATTTCTTGTGGGAAACAGATACCGCATAGGGATTACCACTCGCTTTGTATTCCTTGTTTGGGACCGGAGCACGACGTAGTGGGGTGTCGGTTTTGTGCTAGGTTTAATAAGCGCACTATAAAACGGAGATTAGATTGCGCTAGGTTAGTCTTTGGCAAGAGGTGTAATTATAATATGCCGTCGGATGTTCCGATGCCTGCTTCTACTAAGAAGCGCAAAGACAAATCTTTAAAGCCTAGGCAGGATGATTCGTCCGTTTCGGACGACGGACCTTTAGAAGCTACAGCTGAACAAGTGGATCCGGCTGAAGTTTCTGTTGAGTCCCAGGGGGAAACTTTGATTTTACAAGATGTGGCCTCTCAGGAGGCAGGTCAGGCTGAAGGGGCCTCTCAGGTTACTATTCTCCCTTCGATGCCTAAGGTGGTTAGGCCTTCTGCTACGGTTTCTAAGGCTCCTTCTAAGGGCAGGTCTGTTTTGCCTTCCTCTGGTGTTAGTTCTGGTTCTTCAGGGTCTGTGCCTAAAAAGCACATGCTTAAAATGGCAGAGGATTTGATTACTTTAATTAGAGGTTCTATGCCCCCTCCTGATAAGAGGCCCAGGATGGAGCCAGAGTTGGAAAGTTTGGAGCAGGCCTCAGATGATTCAGAGTCTTCTGCTGAAGACATTCAAGATTTCCCTCCTTATTCTGATTCTGATGCAGAGGATTCCACTCCTTCTGCCTCTCCTCCAGAGGATTTTTCATTTTCAGAAACTCTGCATTCCATGAGGGAGCATTTTAAGTGGGAAGGACAGGATTACTCTGATTCACGGAAGAGACTTAGGAGTTCTTGTTTTACCACAGCATAGACCCTTAGCTATACCTCCGGTTTTGGATGTTGTTTCAGATGTTTTCTCGGAAGCTTCCCTTAATCCAGATTCTGTGCCTCCTGCCCCAGTTAAACCGGACAGGTATTACAGGGTACCTGAGGCTCATAAATATCTGTACAAGAGTCCTAGGGCGGACCCAAAAACTATTAGTCAGGGGCCTAAGGGTGTTAGAGCCTCTGTTGTTAAGAATCCGGTTCCTCTGGATAAGGAAGCTAGAGCTTTGGATAGATGGGGTAAGAAGGTGTATACCTCTTCTACTTTAGCAATGAGAGCTTTGAACTGCCAGTTTCATATGTTGAAGTATCAGAATTTCCTCCTTTCTCAGCTAAGATCTAAAGTGGATGCTTTGGCAGAGGGCATAGAGTGTAAAGAATTGCAAGATTTAGTGCATGTTTCTGAACAGGTGGGTAAGCACTCTTTGCAATGTGGTTTTGATGCTTTGCAGGCTTCTTCTAGGGTGGCTGCCACTGGTTCAGTTATTCGTAGGCACGCCTGGCTTAAGGATCAGAATTTGTCTGAACATGTTAAGTCTAGAATTCTGGATGCCCTTTAGAGTCTGAAGTTTTGTTTGGTCCTCCTGTGGAGTCAGTCTTAAAGAAAATGGAAGACAAGGCTAAGTCTATGCAGACTGTTAAAGATTTTTTGCAGGTCCAACCTCCAAAGTTTAGTAGAAATTGGCCTACTAAGGGGTGGACGTACCCTTCTTCTGATTCTCAGTCTAGGGGTAGATCTAGGCGTGGTAGGGGCAGAGCTCAGAGTACCTTCAGGCCGAGACAATGGAGTTCGCCTGCTCAATCTACTGGTGAGGGCAGGGGCCAGTCCTTTCGTAAACAGGCCCAATGACCTGCATTTTCAGCTGCCAGATTCTTCTTGCCTGGCAGCTCCTTTGGGAGGAAAGTTGGCTCTTTTCAAGCAAAATTGGCATTTGGTCACCCAGGACAAATGGGTGTTGGACATTATAAACCGAGGTTACAAGTTCTATTTCCATACCATGCCTCCTTTCAAAGGCATGCCAGACGTCCCTCCTCGGCAAAGGATAGAGGCTCACAGACAAATTTCTTTACTACTTCAAATAGGAGCTATACAGCCAGTTCCTCTGTCAGAAGTGGGCCTAGGATTTTATTCTCGCCTGTTTCTAGTTCCAAAGAAAGGGAACACGTGGAGACCAATTTTGGATTTATCTATCCTCAACACTTACCTGGACATTCCAAAGTTCAAGATGTTGACTTTACAACAACTTTTACCTCTGTTGGGAAAAGATCACTGGATGGTTACTCTGGATCTCAAAGAGGCTTACCTTCATGTTCCTATCAGGCCCAGTTGCAGGAGGTACCTGCGTTTTCGGGCTGGAAATTTACATTATCAGTTCTCTGCATTGCCCTTTGGCTTATCTACTGTGCCCAGAGTGTTCACAAAGGTTCTGGCTCCAGTGATAGCCTTTTTCAGACTAAGAGGAATACACATTTATCCTTATTTGGACGATTGCCTGATTATTGCACAAGAAAAGGACAAACTTCTTCATCATCTACAGTATGTGATGGCAGTGTTAAGATGCCTAGGGTATTCTGTGAACGAAACAAAGTCCAGTCTAGTACCCTCTCAGGACATGTGCTTTCTGGGTGTGAGACTGAATACAGCTTCCCAGATGGCTTTTTTGACCCCGGACAAACAAAGAAGCCTTTCTCTTTATTTCCATCAAATGTCTCTACGGTCCAGGCTGACTGCAAGGACAGTCCTTCAAGCCTTGGGGTTCATGGCATCTTGTATTCTGGTGCTTCCCGATGCCAAATTGCATATGAGGAAGCTTCAATGGTATCTCAAAAATGTATGGACACAGCACTGCCAAGATCTAGACACTGTCATTCAGATAATACCTTGCATTCAGAAGGAGTTTTTGTGGTGGGCTCAGGAATGTCACCTAAACAAGGGACTCTCTGTGACCCGCCAGAGGCGAGTCAGATTCTAACGACAGATGCCTCGGACAAGGCTTGGGGAGCACACCTCAATGGAAAATGGGTGCAAAACACGTGGCCTGTCAAACTTCAACATTTGCATATCAACTTGAAGGAAATGTTAGCAGTCCAGTTTGCATTGATGGCTTTCAAAGATTTACTTCACCCAGGGCAGGTGTTGATTCAAACAGACAACACTACTGTCATGTGGTACATCAACAAGCAAGGGGGAACCCATTCTTACCCTCTTTGCAGGCAAGCGATGATTTTGTGGGAAACTGCTCTCAATCTACACCTCAATCTTCAGGCAAGGTTTCTACCAGGAGCACAGAACTCCTTAGCAGATGTGTTGAGCAGACAAATAGTGGATCCTCACGAATGGAAATTGGATCCTCATGTATTTCAAAAGTTGACAGTGTTATGGGGAACTCCAGACATAGATCTGTTCGCTTCTCCACTGAATTACCAGTTGCCAAAGTTTTGCACAAAAATGTTTCATCACACAGCTTGGAAGGTGGACGCTCTATCATTCAGTTGGAACAATCTGCATGTCTATGCCTTTCCACCTCTGCCTCTTCTTCCCAAGGTACTTTTGAAGGCCAGACAAGACAAGCCAACCATGATTTTGATAGCACCGGATTGGCCTCGACAACACTGGTACCCACTACTGAGGAGTTTAGTATGAGAACCTCCATGGCCTCTGCCTTTGATTCCGCACCTTTTGTCACAAGAGGACAGTCACTTCCTCAATGTCAAGATTCAGTCTCTGCATCTAACAGCCTGGCATATTCTGTTTTAGACTCTGGAGGGTCTCAGCTTCCACAACAAGTTTTGAATGTTATTTTGGAGGCCAGGAGGCCTAGTACCAGGAAGGTTTACGCTGATAAATGGAGGAGATTTTTATTTGGAGCAAAGGAAAGGACTTTGATGTCTCCAGACCTGATTTAAGTGTTGCTCTTCAATATCTTACTGAGTTATTGGACAAGGGTTTGTCTTTCTCCTCGATAAAGGTCCATGCTGCAGCCATTTCTGCTCACTATGATTGTGACCCTCCTTTATTCTCTCATCCTTGGTTTAAGCAATTTCTTAGAGGGGCAAAGAATATAAGACCCCCACGTAGAGCTCCTACTCCTGCTTGGGATCTCAATTATGTGTTGGAAAAACTTACTCTACAACCTTTTGAGCCTGCAGCTACTGCCGAGTTAAAGTATTTGTCATGGAAAACTGCTTTTTTGTTGGCCATTACCTCTGCAAGAAGGGTGTCTGAATTACAGGCCCTCATGGCAGTGGAGCCTTTCGATTTTTCATAAGGATAGGGTATCTTTCGTACTAATCCTTCCTTTATGCCTAAAGTGGTTTCTAGTGTGGCCTTAAATCAAACTATTCACTTGCCTACTTTTTATGCAAATCCCCAAAATAAAGGGAGAAAATTTTGCATACTTTGGATATTCACAGGCAGTTGCGTTATTATTTGAGCAGAACCAAGGAGTTCAGACAGTCTCAGCAGTTGTTTGTTTCTTTTGCTTTGGGTTCACAGGGTAAACCTGTTTCAAAACAAACTATTTCTAAATGGATTGGGTTTTGTATTTCTTTCTGTTATTCCCATCATGGTAAGGAGATTCCTGTGGGAATCAGGCCTCATTCCACTAGGGCTACTGCTACTTCTACGGCCTTTCTAAGGGGGGTAGCTACAAAAGACATTTTGGAGGCAGCTACTTGGAGTTCTGTGCATACTTTTTCTAAACATTACCACCTTCCTCTTTATTCAAAGTCTAGGGCTGGCTTTGCCACTGCAATTTTACAGGGCATTTTAGCGGCCCCTAATGCTTTATGATTTTTACCATCCTCCCTTTCCCGTTGCTTTGGGATTCTACCCATAAGTAAGGACTGCAGCAATGTGAGATGAAGAACATAGTACAGTTTTGTACCTACCATAAATGTAGATGTTCGAAGATCCACATTGCTGCAGTCCAATTTACCCTCCCTCCTTCCCCACTGTAGTTTGACATGGTGCTATGCTTTGGTTGTTGTTGGGCATGTGTTTGGGAGGTATTCTGTTTTTGGCTGTGGCCTTTCTGGTTTTGGCCTTCTGACATCTGGGGCAAGAAAAGACTGAGGATATGACGTCGGTCATGCGCCTTTATACCCTGACGCTCTGATGTCAGATCTAGGCGCCCATGACCGACGTCAGCCTAATACTTTGGTATTCGGGCCGACCGAGGACAGCGGACTACCCATAAGTAAGGACTGCAGCAATGTGGATCTTCGAACATCTACATTTATGGTAGGTACAAAACTGTACTTTTTTATTTATGTATGTATATATTTATTTTAATTAACGTTTGCACTCTTCTCGACGTGCTGTTGAAGTATAACCAGAAGCCGGAACCATGGGGGGAGGGGGGAGCACCCTCCCACTTACAGCTACAGGTTGGTCAGGACACTTAAAAATTTTACTTCGCACTACGAGAGTCCACTGTTAAGGAGGAACACGAATGTGTGTGCGTCACAACACATCTGACCGCTTGGTTCAAAAAGAATCTGTTACCCTCCTCCACTTGGTTTGAGGAAAGTAAACAAAGTAAGCAACTGTAAGTGGCTTTGGTGTTATCGGAAGGAGTTATGGTTGTTGCAGGGTCAGTCTATGGGCCCAGTAGAGATTAAAATAGATGCATTTGCCAACATTTTCCATAGGGCCCAGCAGGTAATATAAACAACAGAAAGGGTGACTTATTGAGCTGTGTGCTGGTCAAACTGTGCCTTCTTTTAAGGGCTATATGGGACGGGCAGGCAGTCTGATGGAGGTGCTGGGAATTTAGCCACTGCAGGTATAGGTCTCCCCTCCCCTATTCTACTGCATAACCGATCCAGCCATGTGGCTTGGGCCTTGCTTGCTAGGGTGTAGCAGTGTATGGCTGCAGATCTGGTGTCTGGCATTCAGACATGGGTGTTTTGTAGTGTATTAAACAATTTTGTCTTTCATTGTCTGATACTGGGTAGTTTGCTAGTAAGTAATGATCATCTGGATGAATTGGATGTTTCATGTTGCCAGAACTACAAAAATGGTCACTTTTGCACTGTTTGGGTGTTGAGTCTTGTAGCATGTAGTTTATTAGGTGGTAAAAAATTACAGTGATGGGCATCAGCTATAGCATTAGGATGCGAATTTTGCAGAGTTTAATGTAAAGTTTAGTCTTCAGTATTGATTGTGAGATGTTGAGTACTCTAGTATAGCTTTAGTACTTTGTTTAGTACATCAGTACCACGCTACTGTGTAGAATGTCAGAGCATGATAGGGATAAAAGTAGTAACATAGACAAACTTCTTAAATATAGTGATGTTTAACTAGTTTATAAGGTTAATTATGTAAACTTTGTTTCATTTTTTTTACACCCAAGAAGTGGCATTTATTGGGAAGCTGAAGTTGTAAGTAAATGTAGACTGAATTATATCCTGAAAATGTATTGTTGGTCTGTAAAGACATGAGGCAGTGTTTTGTGGAGTGATTTTCTTTCTCCTAATTATCGAAAGTAATGTACAGAAGATTTAGTTGCAGACAGGGACAAGTTGACTTTTAGCTTATGCACCATGCAGGTACTTTGTTCTAAGTTTTCACTGAAAGAGTTAACAGAAGAGGATAGCATTTCTGCTGTTTTGAGTAGTTGTGAAGTGGGAAAACTGTCATTGCAGTAAAGAATCAACTATGTGCAGCTGTTGATGCTATAAGCCTTGCAGTTTAATTTTTTCTCATTCTGCCAATGGCATGTCACATTGCCTCTTTTTTTTTTTTTTTTTATGTAAGTCTTGCTAAACACTCTTTAACAATAAGTGTCATGATTAAAGGATTTGCTTAACACCTTTTTTGTACTACAGGTTGATTTGTTATGTGATACTATAACTGATTATTATTGCATGATCATTGGTCTCATGAAATCCAAGCTCCCCTTTTCTGTATATTTTTAAGAAACACTATTGTATACTTAATTGCAAAATGTTTACAATTGTGTATTTCTTGTACTGTTATACTTTTTTCACTACCTTATCTGCATCTTGTGTATAAAATGCTTATGATCATGACTGAAAAGGGTCCTTGCAGCAGCTTGCCTACCAGGGAAACAGCTGCAGGTAACAGATAAATAAATTGATGAATATGTCTTTGCCTTTTGCTAAGAGTAAGAGGGAGCGAGCCATCCTAAACTGGAAATACTCCTTCCTCAGCTTAAACGAGCAAATAAGACTTCTTGTGAAGTCCTCCAAAGCAAACTGTGTCCAAAGTAGCTTCCTCAACAAAGGACAACCAAAAGGCATTCCATAGTTACATCCGTACCCTAAAAGGAAAGGCCCAGATTTGTGCAGAATTGGTAGTTAATGATACCACGTATACTGAGCCAGTGGACATAGCTAACCTTTTGGCTGACAGGTTCTTCACTCCCCTGTCCCCACCACATGTACCCCCATGACATCCCTTCCACCTACCTTGTATCTCTAAAGAACAGGTAGTAAATGCCCTCTATAAGGCCAAAAACACAGCATCTGTGGGACCTGATAACATCCCAGGCTGCATCCTGCATGGGCTCCAACATGAATTAGTACCACTGGGTACTATTTTCATTCATTGTCTAAGCACCGGCTTCGTACCAGCTGAATGGAAAACAGCATCCAGATTAGAGGTAAAACTATTCTTAAGAGGGGTCCTCCATTTTAGACCACCTAGAAAACTGATACTGCTTTCATGGGACCTTAATTTTGTCCTTGGAAAAACTCACACAACCTCCTTTTGAACCAGCTCACTCAGCATCACTGAAACTATGTATTTGGAAAACAGTACTGCTGGTAGCCCTCACATCTGCCAGGAGGGGCTCTGAAATCTAGTCCCTGATGGCTAACCCCTCTTACCTCATCTTCCATAAGGACAGGGTCTCCCTCAGGACTAACCCCTCATTCATGCCTAAAGTGGTTAATGAACTATCCTTAAATCAAGCCATTAACCTCCCTGATTTTTTCCCCTCAACCTCAGAATCCATCTGAAAGAACCCTACATTCCTTGGATGTTCAAAGTCAGCTTGGGTATTACCTGGACAAGACCAAAGCCATTAGAAAGTCTGACCAGCTGTTTGTCTCCTTTTACCCAAGAGCCTTGGGGAAGGCAGTTTCTAAACAGATTATATCCTTGTGGATTTCAAAAGCTATCTCTGCCTGTTATTCCTTTCATGGAAAGGTTTTATCTACCAATGTGAGAGCACATTCTACTAGGGCAGTTGCCTCTTCAGCAGCTTTTTCAGGGGGGTGGACTACGCTTCCATACTGGAAGCAGCCACCTGATCCTCTGTCCATACCTTTACCAAGCACTACAAGTTAGACTTGGTCTCCAGAGCCAGAACTGGGTTTGCTAGGTCAATTTTGCAGGGTCTCTGAGACCAGGCCCCACTGCCTTCCTCCCAGGATCATACCTAAAGCTTGGGTACTCTCCCTACAGTTATGAATACTGCAACATAAGAATAGAAGGACATAGAATAGTTGTGTAAGAACTTCCTATAACCTTAGCTGTCCTTCTCTTCCATGTTGCACTATTCATTCCCCCCTCCAACCCCCTCTAGCTCTTTTTCGTCCATCTGGAGTGACTTTCCCTACTTTCTGTCCATCCAAACAGGACACTAACAGGCGCATACATTTAATGGGTTTCCATGGCCTGGTAGCATATGTGGGTCTGAAAAGCTTCCTTTCCTTGCTCCCCAGGAGTACTACTGTATGCGGCAGTCATTTCTGAAGGGGTATGTGTAGACCTCACTTTTATAGCTGATGTCAGTTTGTCTTCGACAAGCAATGCAGCATGTGCCCCTGCTCCTAAGACTTTGGTATACTGGCTGGGTGTCCGGTGGTGCCTCCAGCAACCTCCCTACAGATGTTCTTAGTGTTTCACTGTTGCAGTCATCACACTTGGGTTATCTGCCTGCAGGTAGCCCTCAGTCAGCCCGGATACCAGAGTTTTTGGATGTCTGTCAGATGCTGTCGCATCTTCCATGACATCAGGTCATCAGGGGTATAAAACAGGCATCCAACGCCATTACATCAGTCTTTCTTGCCGAGAAGGAGCTCGAAGTAGAAGCAGTTCGCAAGTGCCAGTCAGCCGCTACCTGAAATTTTTGTTTTTCGAGTTTCAAACCTGAAGTCTTCTAAAGCTAAGTACCCCATTGGGGATTCCTTTTTTCTTACTCTAACTGATGTCAGAAAAAGTTAACCATTGTCTTGCCTGTGGAAAGCAAATATCTCAGAGATTTTCATTCTTACTGCATCACCTGTTTAGGCCCAGACCACGACGTCCCTCACTGTCAGTTTTGTGCCTTGTTTAACGCCTGAACCATTTGTCGTTGGGCTATTTTTGTCGCTGAATTCTTTTGCTCTTGTTCTCCGTATTCCGAAATGGCTTCTGTAAGCCATCTGACTACCGATATTGCGAAAAAGTGCAAAGATAAAGACAGAGACAAACTGCATAGGTCAAAAACTGCCAACGCTTCCATTAAGCTAGTCGCAAGTCCACCGGTACTCAGTGAGGTGCCTTTGCAGCCCCTGATGTCCACTTCTACAGATTCACAGACCTCTATTGAGACCCATTCAGAGTCCGGTATGCCTCAAGATGCTTCTTCGACTATGGAACCTGCGGATGTCTCTACCTTGGATGGGTCAGGAGCCGCTTTGCAGGCACCGGCTTCTGAGGGTGTTTTCCGACCTACCGATATTCGCATTAAACCAACAACTTCATTTTAGCTAAAACTACCAAGTTTCTCAGGCCCAGAGTACGCATTACGCCTAGAAAACCGACGACCAAAGCGCATGCTCAAGCTTCCATGCCTCAGAAACAAATGCTTAGAATGGCTGAAGACCTTATCACCCTGATTAGGGGAAGCCAGCCTTCCCCTGCTAAGTGACCAAGAATTGAGTTTTTCTGATTCTACAGACCAGGAGTCCTATGACTTTGACTCTTCTGATTACCGGGACATACCCTTATCTATCTTTGAGGATTCAGGTGCAGAGGAATCTCTTCCCTCTTCCTCCCCTCCAGAGGATTTTTCTTTTGGTGAAACCTTGCTTACTTTGAGATCATTTCCGCTGGAAATGACAGGATTATCCTCAGTCCAAAAAGGGAATTTTTAGAGTTTCCACAGCACAGGCCCTAGCTATACCCCCTGTTCTGGATGTTGTAGATGATGTCTTTATGGAATCCAGTCTTACTCCAGGCACTTTACCACCGGGCCCTAGAAAACCTGACAGGTACTACAGAGTACCTGATTCTCACAAATTTCTCTTTAAGAATCCTACTGCAGATCCAGAGACCATTTCCCAGGGCCCTAAAGGTATTAAGGCTAGTACAGCCAAAAACCCCACTCCATCAGACGGATTCCAGAGCTTTAGACAGATGGGGAAAGAAGGCATATACCTCTGCAACTCTTGCCATCAGGGCATTGAATTGCCAGTTTCATATGTTGAAGTACCAGCAACATATTATAGAACAAATTAAACAAAAAATGGTGTTACTTCCAGATTGTGCAGAAAATAAAGATGTACAAGAGTTAATGCATTCTGCAAACCAATTTAGTAAGCATACTTTGCAGTGTGGCTTTGATGCCCTGGAAGCATCTTGCAGGGCTGCAGTCACTGGATCTGTACTGAAAAGGCATGCTTGGCTGAAGGAACAAACCTTGCCAGACCATGTCAAATCAAAATTACTAGACGCGCCTTTAAATCAGGACTGTTTGTTTGGCACCAGAGCAGAAGAGTTTCTTAAAAAGATGGATGAAAAAGCTAAATCTATGCAAACTGTTAAAGAATTCTTACAAGTGCAGCCACCTAGGTTCATTAGGCATTAGCCTACAAAAAACTGGTCCTTTCCAACCCCTTCCAGGCCTTCTCAGTCCAAACCCAGAGGAACCAGACCACTATGACTACAGTCTCAGGATGTGCAGAGATCTAAACAATGGAGTGCTCCCACCTCAAAAACAGGGAGTGGCAAGCCACCCCGTTATGGTAAAAGTTCACAATGAATTGTCAGTTATCCTTCTCAGCCCATCTACTTGCGCACCTAGGAGGAAAACTTGCCCTTAATGCCAAAAACTGGATGTCCATTACTCAGGACCAATGGGTTCTAAACATTGTATCCCAGCGGTACAGATTCTACTTCCATTCCCTGCCAACCCCAAGCTTGTTTCCAGACCTTCCTCCAAACCAGTGGGCAGCGGCTCAAAAGCAAGTACATTCCCTGCTCAGTATTAGGGCCATCCAACCTGTTCCAGTAGAACAAAGGGGACAGGGTTTCTACTCTAGACTGTTCCTGGTGACCAGAAAAGAGGGCTGTTGGCACCCAATCCTGGATCTATCAATTTTCAACACATTTCTGGTGGTCCCAAAATTCAAAATGCTGACCCTGCAAAAGCTTCTCCCTATGCTAGCCAAGGATGCCTGGCTAGTCACCCTAGTCTTAAAAGAAGCCTATCTGCACATCCTCGTAAGGGAGTCTTGCAGGAGATATCTCCTCTTCAGGGCAGGCTGTATGCACTATCAGTTGTCTTCACTTCCCTTTGGCTTATCTGCTGCACCCAGAGTATTCACAAAGTGCCTGTCTCCAGCCATTGCATACTGCAGGCAGAGAGATATCCAAATTTTCCCATACTTGGACGATTGCCTGATTCAGGCGGACAGTCAGGAATTACTACTTCAACACCTGGCATTTATAAAAAGACTCCTGTCTTCATTGGGTACACCATCAATGAAAATAAATCACAACTGGTGCCCAGTCAAAAAATTGTATTCCTGGGAGCAAGCTTGAACACAACTTCCCAGATGGCCTTTCTCACTCCCAGAAAAACAGGTCTATTTAAACAACTACTTCAAGCACATGGCCACCAAAACCCAGCTATCTGCAAGGAAAATATTGCAAGCCCTCATGCATTCTGCTAATTCCGTATGCAAGACTGCATATGAGGAAACTTCAGTGGTACTTAAAAACCTGGAAACAGTAAAACCTGGAAACAGTAATTCCAATCATTCCTTGTCTAAGGGCAGAGTTCCTTTTGTGGGTAGAAGCATGCAACCACAACAAGGGACTGCCTTTCACTCATCCCCTCGCTGCCCATACCCTGACTACAGATGCATCATACTATGCAGGGGGGGGGGGCTCACATGGCAGGCAAATACATTCAGAGAAAATGGAGCCCAAGACAAATTCTCCTGCACATCAATCAAAAAGAGATGTTAGCTGTACAGTATGCTCTGACAGCCTTCAAATACCTAATCCTTCCAGGACAGCTGCTGATGAAAACAGACAACACCACAGTTATGTGGTACATAAACAAGCAGGGGGGAACCCATTCTTACCCACTCTGCAGGTTAGCCATGGCCCTGTGGAACACAGCCTTGAGCAACCAAGTGCATCTGCAAGCTCAGTTCCTGCCAGGCAAACAGAATTCACTGGCAGACGACAAGCAGAAATCTCCTGGACCCACATGAGTGGAAATTGGAGCCCAACACCTTCAACCTTCTAATCCAGAGGTGTGGGACACCGGAGCTGGACCTCTTTGCCTCCCCCGAGAACCACCAGTTGAGCAAATTTTACACCAGGAACCCTCACAGCAGGGCCTGGAAGGTGGATGCCTTATCCTTCAAATGGGAAAACCTCTCAATTTATGCCTTTCCCCCTCTGCCCTTCCTCTCAAAGGTACTACTCAAGATCAGACAGGACAGCCCAAGGGCAATTCTTATTGCCCCAGATTGGCCACGCCAGCACTGGTACCCACTCTTACGCAGTCTGACAACATGCCACCCTGGCACCTTCATCAGTCACCTTCCCTGCTGTCTCAGCATGAGGGACAGATTTTGCATCCACAGCTGCAAACCCTAAACCTTGCAGCGTGGCTTATCCCCCGAATACTCCACCAGTAACCCTCAGCAAGCAGATGCTGGACGTCATTCTTGAGGCCAGAAGGCCTAGTACTAGAAAATCCTATGCTGAAAAGTGGAAAAGATATTGCTCTTGGAGTCCGTCTCAAGGAAAGGACACAGCTGGGACCTCCTTACCTCAAATCCTTGATTACCTAGCAGAGCTACTCCACAGAGGCCTATCCTTCTCCTCCATTAAGATTCATGCCTCTGCCATCTCAGCTCATTATAATACTGAGCCACCTCTATTTTCTCACCTCCTCATCAAACAGTTTCTGAGAGGGGCTAACAACTGAAGGCCTCCTAGGAGAGCACCCATCCCTCTGCCTGGGACCTTAACTTTGTACTGGAAAAGCTCACGCTCCCCCCTTTTGAACATGCAGCTTCAGCAGAGTTAAAATCCCTTTCTTAGAAAACAGCCTTACTTTTAGCCATAACCTCAGCTAGAAGAGTGTCTGAGTTACAGGGACTAATGGCTGTGGAACCCTTCATTATTTTCCATGCTGACAGGGTTTCCCTCAGGACTAACCCATCCTTTATACCTAAGGTGGTCTCCAGTGTGGCTCTAAACCAAGCTGTCCATTTGCCAACCTTCTTTCCTAATCCTCAAAATAAAGGGGAGAGGATCCTGCACTCCTTGGACATGCACAGACAGCTCAAGTTCTACCTTGACAGGACTAAACATTTCAGAAAATCTGGCCAACTGCTAATCAGCTTTGCTACAGGGGCAGAGGGCAAGGCCATTTCGAAGCAAACCATTTCCAAATGGATAGCACACTGCATCCATTTCTGCTACAAGCACCATGGAAAACCTACCCCACAGGGGATCAGAACATATTCCACTAGGGCTACTTCCACCTCTACAGCATTTCATAGGGGAGTCCCTACCAGGGACATTCTGGAAGCTGCAACTTGGAGTTCTGTACACACCTTCACCAAGCATTACCACTTACCTATTTTTTCTAAATCCAGAGCTGGATTTGTTACAGCAGTCCTACAAAGCCTGCTAGTCAGCCCTAACTCCTCTTGAATGCCTCCACCCTTCCTCAGCTTTGGGAATCAACCCAAGTGTGATGACTGCAACAGTGAAATACGAAGAACATAGTACAGTTGTGTACACTTACCGTAAGTGTAAATGTTCAAGTGTATTCACTGTTGCAGTCCTGGTTTCCATCCCTCCAGCCCCCTGTTTTTCCTCTATCTTTTCTACCTATCCTCTATATGGCCATTTTTTATGACAGGGGTCTTTACTTTTTACTGGTGGTGTTCCACACCATATACTAGCTTCCTATTTGGAGGGCTCCTGACATCTGGAGCAAGAAAAACTGATGTAATGGTGTTGGCTGCCTGTTTTATACCCCTGACGACCTGACATCATGGAAGATGCAACAGCATCCGATGCAGAAATCCCAATACTCTGGTATTCGGGCCGACTGAGAGCTACCTGCAGGCAGATAACCCAAGTGTGATGACTGCAACAGTGAATACACTCGAACATCTACATTTATGGTACGTGTATACAACTCTACTTTATGAATACTACAACATGGAAGAGAAGGGCATCTAAGGTTATTGTAAGTTCTTATACAACTATTCTTTTTCCAGATGTTGATATATAACTGCAGCTGCTGTTTAGTATTTCATTCTCTAGGGTCCTTCAGAGTGGTTCATTGGACAGATGCTTAATTAGGGTTTGTACACATATTTTTGATTATTTACCTGCTGTGCAACATTTGGAAACACATCATAAGGCTTAATATTTAAGTCTGATATACATTTTTAAGTAAACTAGGCTTAGTATTTTAACTTATTCTAACTTTTGAAAAACTTTTAAGTTAAGAAGCAACCTTCTGTACATTTGCAGAATATGCGTTTGCATGTCTTTCATTTTATATTTACTAAAAAAAGTCTATTATTTCATTAGTTAGTACTATTTCATTTCTGAACTTTTAGTAAGAGGCTTAGGGCAGAATTTATATTGTGTGTGTCCAATGCTAAGAGAATTAGGATTAATTAATTGTTTCTTAAGGACCGGTATATTTCCTTTCGAACTGAGGTGCTGATGCATGCTCTCTCATTGTTCCTAGGTAAGGTAAATTAAGTGATGATTTTTGTCTGTTGTTAATTACCCACTGATTGGTCACACTGAGGTGCATAATATATGAGAGACTAGCTGATTATTAAACACGATATATCTGTACAGTTGTAAAATAAACACACGAGGCAGTAAAGGACATTGACTGGGTTATGGTAAAAAGCTAGCTCAGAGACAGCAAGTGGTCCAGTTAAATGTCTGACCTCTTAAACCCTTATGATATTAGAAGATGAATTGGTGGAAGAGCAGACTGTGTGCTGTAATGGGGTAATGCAAAGGATGCTCTTATTTTAAAGAGCAATTTATGTGTGTTTGTGTACATGCATATGTCTATGCATGACTCATTGTGAATTCTGCTATTCTTTAAATTGTTTTCATAAAGATGTGTTTATTTTAAAGGGCATTGTATGTGAGTTTGTGTGCATTCATATGTATATGCAGTATATGTGAATTCTGCTACTATCATTGAAATTGTTTTTGTTTTTTTATTTTTATTTTTTGAGATTACTACACAAAACTGCTAATTCAGACTAGAGATTATTTTTTAAATAGAACATCATAGGATGGACATTTACACGTCTGTTTCTTTGCTGTAATTCTGATTTCTAACTAGATTTAGTCCATCTAACCTGTGTGTCAAGAAGATCTGCTAGAGAAGATTTAGCACCTGTGGTATCTAAACTGTTTGTCCAGGACCTTAAACAAGAAAATGGTAAGTAAAAAAAAAGGTAATTAATGCTACATTGGTACAGTCACGCAAATATTGAGTTCTGAAATAGTACTTCCCTACCACTGACATTATAGCAAGTTAGTGTATAACGTCTTGTAAAAGAAAAGCAAATGTTTTCTCTTCTTCCACCTAACCTGCAATTATACCGTTTTCAGTTTCATCTCCAGTCTATATTTTCTACCTTTTGATCCATTTTATTAATGAGCTGTTTCCTGTGGTCTGGAGGTGCAAGATTCAATTCTGTCTTCATTGCCTAACTATGTGACTCTGAGCAAGTCACTTAGCCAGACATTGCTCTTGGGCTGAGTGCCAAAAAGTCTTTGGAAATCTCTACCCCAGAAAACAAATACTAATAAACAACATAAACTCCACCTCAGTCATGTTTGAAAACTTTAAGTAGGCACCTACAGCTACTTTTAGTAAATTATCCTAGTTTACTTTGTCTTTGTAATAGTACAGATTTCTTATTATCCATATCTTGTATACCTCATAAAATTAATTTGCATTCATCTTGCCTCTTTGTTTTCCAAGAATCTAACATTTCTTCCTGTTTGCTCAATACTATCTATGTGTGAGTGCCTGGGTGCAGTCATACACCATGTATGCCATGCTGTACTCGTTTAAAATATATATATTTTGTGCTCCAGGATGTGCTAGAATTTAATTTTAAAAACTGGATTTTGTATCACACATTTTGATAAATGACATGTTTTATTTTATTTTTTTCAGAATCTGTTTTTTTTTGGGGGGGGCTGCCATTTTAGGAGCTATTGTTAAAGTGGAAAGAAAGGTATGCTTCACTGTCTAGGGCTATGTATTTATCCTGAGAGTCTGTGTACAATTCTGGAGTAAATGATACCACATACTCAGAGCTAGAGGACATAGCCAATCTTTTAGAAGACAAATTTAGCTAAAACTTTAACCCATCTCCCCAGCTATATTACCAGATCACATATGTGAATTTACACTTCCCTCAAATCTCCAAAGATCAAGTGCTCAAAGCACTATCCATAGTCAAATACACCAAAGCTATGGAGCCAGATAATGTACTGGGTGGCCTACTGGCCAGCCTGATACAGGATTTGTTAAACACCCTCAGAGGCTGTTCAGTAGCTGCCTCCTAATAGGCTTTGTGACAAGTGAATGAAGTACAAGCAACAGTTATCCTGTTACACAAAGATAGGGTGTTAATTGAACTGGGTAATTATACACCCATAAGCTTGACAAGCATCATCTGTAAAGCTGTGGAAAGGATCTTTGTGGAAGTAAAAAAATAGACATAGGTAACCTACAATCTCTTGATCCAAGCCAGTTCATATTCATCAAGGGCAGATCCTGCCTGTCGCTGCCCTTGCGTACATTAAGATGATGTCGAGGCTTGGATGTTAGTTTAAGTAGTTTATTATATAAAAATACATCAGGATGGATGGCAGGAACATTAAACTTAAACTATCTGACTACATACTTGCATACTCGCACTCTGACTGCTCACTCAAAATGGCACTCTTGTTTGCACATGCATAGTACTTGTATGTATTTGCTGACTCACTGGAAAGCTTCTTAAAGGTATATCACACACACTGATCTGCACTGCTTACTTAATGTGGTCATCTTCTTAGTGATTGTTACTGAAACAGTGGATGATGCAAATCGTTAAACACACCAAACATAAAGACCTCGCAGATGTGTTCTGTGCTATCCCATACTCTGGTATCGTCGATTAACTCTCCCAGCTAAGTGTAAATCTGTATGTAAATTGTTGGGTAGCACATTGGATCACAAATAGAATCCAGGAAATTAGGCTAGACTGCTCTACCTCCTCCAAAAGCCCTGTCATTAACAGTGTACCCCAGAGTTAAGTCATTTGGCCACTCCTCTTTGGCATTTGCATCTTACAGGTCCAAGCAAATGTTAAAGGTTTATGGCTGACCAAGCTTTCAAATGACTGTGAACTTGGTGCCGCCATAAACTTCCCAGAAGACACAAAGATGAATTTGGTGCCGCCATAAACTTCCCAGAAGACACAAAGATCCTCCAAAGGGTCTTTCCCAAATAATTAGCTTGCATCAAAACCATGGAGTAAAACAAAATGGAAGGAAATGTGTAATAGTATCCTTCAGGAAGCATGATTTTCTTTGTAGGCATCACATCAACAACCCCCTGAAACTTGATCTTATAATCAGGGATCTTGGAAACCTATGTATACAATGAACTGGCCTTTGATCACCAAGCATCTGCTATTATAAGAAAGTCCTTTATCATCCCATCTGATATCTAAAGTATGCCATTCAGGTCAGGGGATGCAATTACTCCATTGTACTTTCATTGGGCCAATTATTGAGTATAATGTTCCTTTCGGTATGCACCTGTACAAACACTTGTCACAAATGGAGAGACTGCAACTCTTTTTCACTTTAAAAAATCTAGGGCCTAAACCATAACACCTTTGCAGACCATTTCAAAGCCTTGTTCTGATTGGTATCATGCAGGCTGCTAAGCGGCGTCATCTGCTTTGTGTTTGGAGTCTATACAGATCTCATCCTTTCTAACTTATTACACAGTCACAAGTCCAGTGTAAGCATGAACACCCACTCAAGGGATCACAGACTATTTTTCACAATACTAAGTGTATGCTGGAGATGTAGGTATGCATCACAAAGAGCGCCACTTCTGTGATACTCACATAAAGCAAGTACTTCTCTTACTCTTTTCAAATATAACCTCAAAGACACCAAAAAAAACCCCAAAAACCCTAATTTCATAAAATCTTTACCCTATGGTGAATTTAGGAGAATTTACTATAATACATGAGATAGTGTATTAAGGGATGTATATCTGGATAAAGTAAATGATTGATTTCACGTGGGTATTCAGAACATACTCTACTGAAGGCTAAAAACAAGGTTTTGGGGTGTAGTGGAAGAATGGGAAGAAAGATTACTTTGGAATATATGCATAGAACAAGTTTTGAAGATGGAAAGGATAAACCATTTTTTTTACTAGATTCTCTCCTTTTTGCAAAACTTTGGAGAATATAGTAAGACGTCTTTGGTATGTGATATGTGATGATGTCTCAATAGGACATATATTTCCTAAACACATTACTTTTTCTTATGGCAGATTTAGTAATATGAAAGTGTTGTTGAGTAGGGATAGCATTAAAGTGGGATCAAGAGGTACAGTGAGTACAGATTTTTGTGGTAATTGTTCAGTGTGTAGCAGGGTTAAGAATCTGGATGGTAACACAATCAATGGTAGATGGTACAAAGCCACAGAATATTTTAACTGCAATTCTTTTGGAGTGGTTTATATTATTGGGTGTGATTGTAGGAGAAGCAGCTGGTATATCAGACAAAGAGAAAAGTTAAAGTACATATAATGAAACATCTGGGAGATATAAGGAGACAAAATAGGCATAGTCCAGTAGCTGGTCATTGTATCTCTACACATGGGGGAGTGGCAAATAGCTTATTCTTTAGTGTTTTAGCACGGCCAATTTTGAAAGACTGGAGGGAGCTTTAAAAGGGAACTTGATAGGTTAGAATGTAGGATGATCATAAACTATAGAACATTGTTTCCTAGGGGGATAAATGTGGATAGTAATATAACCTTATAAACAACTTATCTTTGCATATATATTTATATCTATATAAATAAAAATGTAAATATTCGTTTGTTCAAAATCTTAAATCTCCGAAGGTTCTTCACCGATTGCTTTGAAATTTTCACACAATGTTGCATTCGAATACGCACGTGTTTTTATATACCTGCTATTATATAGATGTCGCACGTTGCATTCGAATACGCGTATGTTTTTATATACCTACTATGGATTCTATATATTTGTATATAAATATGCAATTTTATATGTTTTTGTTATAACTTTCTTACTTCTTTTTCAGTGCATTCGATCTGCTTTAGTTCATCCAAATAATGCCTTGCAGAAGATCAAACTTAAGTCGTACTCGTGGAAGCAGTGCAATGAGTAATTGCAAATGAAACTGAGGAAGAACGGGCATCAGCGAATGAGCGAAACAGACAAAGAATGACTCAAATACGTGTCGAGGAAGCAGCAGAGTGACATGCAGCCGGACTTTTGAGGATGCACGGTTGCGAGCACGGCGATCGCGTTCTGCAGCTTCAGATCTGCTTCGTTCTCCTCGACCAGCGGACAAAATAAATGCTTGCCTGAAATACTCTACTTTGTGGCGACATGTAAAGACGTTAAAATTAACCACAGGTATGCGTGTCCAGCTGCAAAACAATCGATCAGCTGAGATATTCTCACATCAATTGCTGGAAATTGGGAGCGGAAAGGTGCCGGTTGATCTGACCTCAGGACGAATTTCATTGCCTCATAACTTCTGCAATTTAGTGACATCAAAAGAAGAATTGGTTGATAAAGTATTTCCCAATATTCAAACCAATTATAAGAATCACGATTGGCTGACTGAATGAGCTATTCTTGCGGCCAAGAACAAAGACGTCTACGAACTTAACAATATTATTCAGTCTAACATTCAAAGCGAGGCAGTCACATACAAGTCCGTCGACACTGTTGCGGAAGCAGATGAAGCGGTTAATTATCCAACAGAATTTTTGAATTCACTCGATCTACCAGGGATGCCACCGCATGTACTGCAGTTGAAAATCGGCGTGCCAATTATTATGTTGCGAAATACCAACCAGCCAAAGCTTTGCAACGGCACGCGGCTTGCAGTAAAAAAAATTAATGAGCAAAGTCATTGAAGCAACAATCTTGACAGGACCTTTCAAAGGTGAAGATGTCCTCATTCCTCGCATTCCTATGATTCCAACGGATATGCCATTTCAATTTAAGAGATAGCAATTCCCAATTCGATTGGCGTTTGCAATCACCATCAGCAAAGCTAAGGGCCAATCTTTAGAATTGTGCGGTTTAGATCTACACACGGATTGCTTCTCACATGGACAGTTATATGTTGCGTGTTCTAGAATCGGCAAACCAGACAATCTCTATATCTGCACAGACAATGGAATAACAAAAAATATTGTATACCCGCAAGCATTGTGAAATTAAACATATTAGAAACGTGCGCTTTCTCTTTTCTTTCTTTTCCATTTAACCAGACTGAGCCACAGCAACGCGTGGCCGGGTACAGCTAGTATACAATAAAATCACGAATAATAAAAAAAAAATATAGGAGTTCATAAATTGTATAAAATGGCATAGGGTTTTTTTTTGTATTTAGATATGTGTATATATAATCTTTTTTTCTTCAGGAAACTGTGTTAAAATTTAAGTTTATGGTGATTCTTGTTGTCTAAAAATGTTTAAAACACTTGATTATATATTGGTCAACCAGAAGTACTGGGTGTATAAACTGGATTACTAGCAATTGAATTAATTATTCCCAGAAGGCAAAAGGCAGATGTACCAGAATAAACTAAATGCAGATTTACATCCTTTGGTGTTCGTGGTTCCTGTATTGAAGCTGTTTTTTGGTGTCTTTGTGGTTTAGGGATTGTGGAGTGCTTATCATGTCTTTAAATTCTTTACAAATATAATTTGGATGGATGAGAAATTGCAAATTCCCAACCCCCATCTTAGCACCCCTGTCCCTTGTGGATAGCGAAAACAAGTAATATCATTGTTCTGCCCACCTCCGGGTTATTCATAGTCAAGACAAAAGTGCCAAAAAAAACTACCATGGGAATTGAAGCTAAGCTTCTTAAGATCCTCGTAGATCAATAAACTTTGTAAGTACTTATGAACTGTAAAAAATTAGTTACACCTCTAGTTGAGTTGGTGCTTATTCAGTGATTTAGTGTGTAAACCAGTTGTTGTGGGGTCTTTGTTTTTGCAAATGGTATACTGCACCACTGTAAAATAGTAATTGATATAAAATTACTATCTACCAAGCATCCTTTCTTAAAATGTATTTATTTATTGAGTGGTGTTATTGTGTACTGTATGGATTACAATCAGTGTGACTTGCATTTATTTGGACGTGCTTCAGAAGTGTATAGTGCTGTTGCAGTACATCAAACCTTGTGCAGTCCAGACAATGTAAGATGCATTGCCATCAGTAAAGAAGTGTGAAGTAATTTCAGAGTTTCTCTGAATCAAGCCATCAGTCTCCCAGTTGTTTTATCCTAACCATAGAACCATCACTGGACATGCATTAGCAGGTTCAGTACTAACTTGATAGAACCAAGTCCTTTAGAAAAGCCTATCATCTATTTATTTTATTTATTTATTTTTATGTTGGAACTAGGAAAGGACAACCTGTATCCAACAGATAATTCCCAGTTGGTTGTTCCTGGCTTTTCATTTTGTAATACTCAGCATAATAAACAATTTCAAGGTAGTATTAAAGGCACAATTTGCATGGGCCATTTCTTCTATGATGGCATATTAGGAAAAGGTGGACTATAGAAACTTTCTGGAGATAGGTGAATGCCCTGCCTTTTCCTTGAAAGGGGATGTTTCTGTACACCTTCCCTCCCCTTCCTCTGTTACTACAAGTCTTGCACATGATTAGGCAGGACTCCCAAAATCTTGGTAGTGACTCCTTTTTGGCTAAGACAAAATTAGTTCCCACTTCTTTCTCACTTAGCTAGGGGCAATCACTACAAGTTACCACACTGGGTAGATCTTGTCACACAAGACAAGGGAACTCTTATCTACCCTCACTTGTCCATGGTTCAACTGACGTTATGGGCAATAGGGTTTTGATCTTTTTCATGCACCTTTTTCCTGAGGACAAGCTTTGGGTTCTGCAGGAAGCTAGGAGACCCACTACCAGGAAATCATATATGTCCAAATGGAAGTGATTTTCTCTTTATAGCCCCTTTCACCATCAGGGTCCCCCTATCTGTGGAGGTTCCTCTGGTTCTCTGTTATTTTTTGTAATCTGCTCCGTGCTGGGTTGGCATATTCCTCAGTTAAGGCAAGTCTGCCATTAACTCCTCCTCTAGCCTCTAGATTTGAGGTCAAGTAATTTCTTTAAGGCATCCTTCATATTAGGCCTCCCAGGAAACCTATTCTACTCCCCTGAGACCTCAGTTTTGTACTTGAAAAATTGACTCTGGCTCCTTTTGAGCCTGCTGGTTCACCTTCCTTACAGCATTGTACTTGGAAGACTGTTCTTTTGGCTTTCACTTCATCAAAGAGTGTGTCTGAACTTCAGGATCTCATGGCTATTCCTCCTGTCTTAATTTTCCACAGAGACAAGGTGTCTCCCCATACTAATTCTTCCTTTATGCCCAAGGTGGTCAACGAGTTGTCCCTTAATCAGTCTATTCATCTTTCTTTTCATTGTCTGCAGTCTGCCAGTGAGAAGGTTCCTCACTCTTTGGATTTGCATAGACAGTTCAGATATTATTTGGACAAAACTAAAGTTATTTGCAAATCTGAGCAAGTTTTTGTTTCCTTTCATCCCTGGACTTTGGGTTTGACAGTTTCTAAGCAAAACATCTCCTCCTGGATTTCTAAAGTTATTTCTTTTTGTTATCCTTTTCATAGGAAATGTCTTTCCTCATTATTAAAGGTTCATTCTACTAGTGCTGTTGCCTCCTCTGATGCTTTTTTCAAGGGTCTGGATACCATTTCTGTCCTTGAAGCTGCTACTTGGTTTTCTGTTCATACTTTCACTGAGCATTACAAGTTAGATGTTATTGCAAAGGTAGGCTTTGCAAGGGCTATCCTGTATGTGTTTTTGTAGAGGGCTCTTCTGTGCCTTCCTCCTGCCATTTTTCTCTTGAGCTCTTGTACTCTCCCTTAGGTAAAAAAAATACTGCAATAGTGATATGGAAGGGCATAATGCAGTTGTGGAAAATCATAACACAACTGTAGTGCAAAATCATATCATAACAGTAAATGTCCTTCCCTTTACTGTTGCATATTCACTCCCTCCTACTCCCTCTGTCCTAGCTCTTGCCCTGGCCTTTTCTTGCCCTCCTTGGCTGACAGGCTCATCCTTTTTTTCTCTTTGTTGATGCACATCTTTTCGTTGTACTTATGGGCATTCTGTTCCTCCTGGGGCATTTTCAGTTCTGAATGTGTACATCTGTATGTCACCTTTATGCTGTACACCTTGCATAGGGAGTAAATGTGATGTGTATGACGCTTATAAGAACTAAAGCTTTGATATTGGCCAGACGTTGTGCTATCCTTGGCAGAAGATCCCTTAGGTAAAGAATACTGCAACAGTGAAGAGGAGGACATCTATTGTTATGGTAAGATTTTACACAAGTATACGTTCCTCGGGAAGCTTGACAGTGCATGGTTAAATGCACGCTAGGTGCTGTATATATTATGGCCTCTAGGAGTCTAGAGGTTGTTCTGCCATATATATAGGGAGTGGCAGAGCAGATGACACAAGTTGGGTAATCTTCAGTTTAGACGAAGCACACTGGTGGGAGATGAGGCAGAGCCAAGGAATTGAGATTATGGAGTTGTATTGGATCAGCACATGTTAATGTTGCACAGATATCTTCCTCCCAGTGTACTGAGAAGGATGGTAAGAAAAGACACCTGATGCCAGAAATGTGGAACAAGTGAAGCAGGTCTGACTTATTTTTTTTTAAATGCTTTACAGTTCAAATTAGCTTGACAACAGGCTGAGGTTGTAAGAGAACCTTTTTTTCTTTAAACAAATTCAGTTCTCATGGAGATTAAATCTTTTTGGCATAAGACATGGACATGGGATTGGGAAGAAAAAAGACACTTGTAACAAGATTAATGTTTAGTTAGTGAACCAAAGAATAGTTTTACCAAGAAATGGAAAGCAAAAGCTTGACAACCTTTATGAAGAACAGGGCATACTGTTTCTGAAACTGAGGGGGGTACAGTCTTCCATTTCTCCAGAATAAAGGATCATTTCGATGCTTTTGATTCTGTTTAAGTTTTAAAACATTACTATTGTTATCATTGAGAATTTGTGAAACAAACCTAAGTAATGAATTTGTCATTTCCAAAGCAATGTGGTACGTGTATGATAAGACATGCAGATATTGTGTAATTGCAACTACTCTTACAGAAATGGGAACATATCATGGCAATTCTAACCCTAATTTTGCAGTGTCTTGTTGCATGTTCAATCTTTTTTTTTTTTTTGGTTATTTGTTCAGCAAGAATTGTATAAACCAAAAAATGACATTCTAGAACATTCTAACACGTTATTTAAAATCAGCATGGGCATTCTTGAAGAAGCTTTTGTGTTTATTGAATCCATTAGCTGGTTAATGGAACCATAGCCATATTAGCTAGTATGCTATTATTCTTTTGGTCCAATTTCTATGTCTGATTGGGTGTTGCTAGGTGAAGTCAGTTAAGGTTCATGGATCTGGAATACTGAGACACCATTAGCATTCCAAGACAGTAGAGGACAAAAGTCAAGTTGCTTTGTCTTTTCTATTTCAGGACTGCAGTAATCCCAGTACTTGAGAATAGGGCTGAAAATATTGGTTCTGATGTGTTAATAGATGCAGGTGATATAAAGGAGTGTTTGATAAATTTTGAGGTGTGAAATGCTGACCAAATCATATGTACAAAGCTGCAAATGATACTTGGTCATAAAATATGAAAGGTTATATCCTGAGTAAAATCAACACACTTAACTTCTTAGGTTAATGGAATGAAATTAGCTTATTTTGGAATTCTACTACAACTTGAAATGGTGAAGATTGTTGAAATGTGGATCACTTACCTTGTTCAAGCATCTTAGATTCATTACTCTATAGAGTTAGTACAGCACCACAACACGTATCACCCTAGAAAAGTGGCAGATACTACTGTAATTCCCATGAACCTCTTCCTCCCCACCAAAGATGCTGATGGTTAAGTTTTGGCAAGAAGTCAACTAGCAAAGTGGAGGCTCTTTATTTTAACTTGTAGCTTTCATTATTTAGCATTGTTTCAGTATTTTCTAATAGATACATTCTAACAGTCCTGCAGTGGTGTGTGAGCTATCACCAAATTCATTATGGGGCACAAGGGTTGAATAATCTAGAACCTGTATAAATAGGTGCTTAACACAGCGATGAAGCTGACAGCCAGAGTTTCTTTCAGTAGAACAAGCTTCCTTGATCAGGTTGCTTTCATAAAGATGAGAAGCGATTGCTAATACCAAACCAAAGTTAACGCAACATATTAGATAAATAGGCCATTCTCTTGTTTGGCAACCCAGTAACCTTCTAAAAGAAATCGGCTCCTTAGAAAATTAATTCAAGCTGAAGATGTGATTTACCCTGCATCAGTTACACACGTCTTCTGTATCATTTTTCCATTATTGTTCAACTCACATACGTCCCTCCCTTCACTTTTCCACCACATAATCCATCCTACTCTGGTTCATATGGGACATCCAGTTTCATTTGCTTTAAGTAACCAGTATAAACAAAGAATTATTTTCCTAGAAGACAGGAGCAGAAGATTGCTGTAGCACATCCTCAGTGTTTGTTCTCCTGTGACTAAGTGTACTTTTATCCTCAGCCTCTCACCCCAATCCAATCACCCCCCCACCTTGCTGCCTTTCTCCCCTTGGAAAAAAGATGGAGAGTGCTTAGCCTTCTTTTCAAATGTTTGGGATAGCATTACTGTATCCAGTGGGTTTTAAACATTCATTGAAAAGGTTACAAAATGCAATTCCAAAAGATTCCATGGTGCAGAAGCATCCCAGCAATCTTCAAGGATCCAGTGGGGCTTAACTCTGTTATTTTAGAAGAAATGTTGCAGTCTGTATCCATAGAGAGTGTCCCAGGTGGAGAAGATGAACAAGGATTCTACTCGACTGTTCCCATTTCCAAGGAAAGACGACACATGGAGACCCATACAAGATCTATCTTAGCCAAACAAGTTTCTGAGTGCCAAAATTAAGTGTTTATATTCTAAAGCCCCTTACCACTTGTGATGACCCACCACTGGACCAGTAATCAAAGAGCCTTAATCCTCAGCAAGGATAGGAAGTACACACACAGTATTTCCAGATGCAGCTCTCTGCATCAAGTGCAATTTCCCTTACGAGCATACAGAGACCAAAGTCAGTCCGGGGCTGGTTTCTCCCTCTTTTTCCAGATCACCAGTAAGACTCCAAACTGGCACAGCTACAGGGTTGAGATTTCAGGTAAGTGGCCAAGCCAAGACCCTTCAGTACCTTCTCTGTCCAGCCAGTGCTTTGTGCCCCTGCCCAAGTACCTGACAACACACACTCTTTGAGGTTTGATTTACACGCGCACACACACCTGGAAAAGGCTGGCACAGGTTTACTAGCTATGCCCCTTTTTGTCCAGACTATAAGGTAGTTATCACTGCCACCAGCCAAACTTTATCAGCTACTTTAAGGCCCCTAAAAAAGGGTGCCCGATCTTACTGTGTAATATTAATACAAATGGTAGTTTGACCAAGAGCAAGGCTGGTAGGAGTGGCCCATACAGTGTCACCAAATAAATATGCAAGTACTGTCAAAATGTAAATGTCTCACAAAGATCAGCCACAAAGAAAGTTTAAATACATTTAATAATAAATAAAAACAAGAAATTACTGGTATATATTCACAGTGACATCAGAGTTCAAAAATCACAGGAAATATTTAAAACAACATTGTAGGGCAGACTCAAATAAATAAAAAATATATATCTAAACTAAGCTTTGCTAAATTCCTGACTGAATCTAAGAAAATTAGTATACCCTAGTTATCTTAAGAGCAAGGCAGATGGGTGAATGGATTATCTAGTTGTTGTCAAATAAACTATCTCAAATATTACTGCTGGCATGCCTTGCAAAATGACATCATTTCTTGTCATCTGACTCTATCCCAGGTGAAATCCCCACTGCTAGAAGTTGGCAGTATTTAGCATCTACATGTGAAAATACATAGACCTCAGATCTTTGGCAGATGCCGGAAGTCATAAGAGTCATATTCCTTCACATTTCAAAACTAGTAATTATTTACCAACGAGAATACAGTGCGCTCCCCAGTTTTAGACATTCTGTCTCCTTGCTGCATTGAAACTGAAAGATGATATGTTTATGGTTTAGCCATAAAGTAATTTAATTTCAGCAATTTTTCTGAAGTTTGCTAGACTGAAGTTAACCGCCTGTTTTCCATTTTCCACTGTTAAAATATATACATTTAAGCAGTTGTAGTAGTCCATGTACATTTCTGTTCTGTTCCAGTAGGGCATGCTGTGGTTACATTTTAAGCACAAGCACTTTATAAAATGTCTTTTCAACACATGTCTGTACAAAACTAGTTTGATATACACATACGATATACATTTGAAAACAATGTCTACTGCTTCCAAAAAACAATGTAAAACCAAAAAGTTCAGCAGAACGTTCAGCAACAATTAAAAAAGAGCCGGACCACAAATCCTTTAGCACTTTTGTTTGTTTAATTCAATAACCATGAACTTCAGAATGATTGCAACTATTCAAAACCACCCTTAATAAGAAAATGTGTGACAAAAACATCCAATATAAACACATATTCAATAAATACATGTAAATAACCTTAATTAAATCTCTAAATAGAATGGAACATTAAAATTTAAAAACTGTAGACTGAAAAACGTGTGTATAAAATGTTATAATTATAACAAATAAAAAATACTATTGAACAGCTAACCATAAGAGATCATATTAAAGTCTCTGTAGCTGAAGGAAACACTTAATATTAATGGTTTCATTAAGTCCTGGTGGGTGGTCTGCTCGTAAAGCTATCTGCCATTTAGTTTCCCTACACTTCGGTACGGCTTTAAAATTACCCACCAAAGGACTGGAATCCACCTCATCCAAAACAAAAAATGTGAACTTTTTAAAGTTGTCACATTGTGAAGCATGACGTGCCAAAGCATGAGTTCTGTCCTTATTTCTGACTGCCAAGACATGCTCATAAATTCTCTTACTTAGCGCCGTGATAGTTTTGCCTGTGTAAAAGCTTGTATATGAATTGCACACAGAAAGATAAACAATACCTGTAGAGTCACATGTGTACTGATTCTTTGCCCACAAGTCTCTTTGGTGATGAAGTTCTACAGAGCCTGAACTGACTATATATCTACATTGCTTGCAAATGACCACAGGCAAAAGCCCCAACAGACTCTCATCCCCCATTGTATTGTCCCACCTTGGTTCTCTCAAGAATACTTTTAATGTTGAATGCCTTTTTATAAGTAATAAAGGTTTATTACCCAAGACCTTCACTAAATCAGAGTGTCCAAGCTAAACCTTCCAATTTTCTTTGATAATGCTTCTAATAATGGCCATTCCATCAGATATTGGTAAAGGAAAGGCTAGCTCGTAGTCAGTCATGTTGTGTCTTAACCTAGTCTCAACTTTACCATTGCCACTCAAAATGGGACTTGTTAAACTCTCACGCAAAGATGTTACTTCAAAAGTTATTTTCTGTAACCAAAAGTAATCATACCCTATTTGCATAAAAAAAGTCAATCAATTTCTTAACTTCAAGGTTAAAAACAAAATTGTCACTAGTTAGTCTACTTAATCTAATTAGTTGCCCCTTTACATCCCCTCTTTTCATGTGCTGGGGGATGTAAGCTCTCCCTGTGCAAATACTGATTGCCAAATGTAGACTTCCTGTGAATACTGCTAGCGATAACAGACTTGGCATGATGTAATTCTAAATGAATGTCAAGGAAATCTGTTGCTCTCCCAAAACCACCTAAGGTAAATTTCAAAAGGTTGGTTGAGATGTTTAAATCACACAACAATTGGGAAAAGCTTTCAAAATTCCCTTGCCGCAAAAAAAAAAACAAAACAAATCAATATACCACCTGTAAAATAAAATTTTACTGACTGAGGGGTGTGTTATGAGGTATTTTATCTCCCACATAGCCATAACAAGATTGGCAAAAGAAGGGGCAACTCTAGAGCAGTTGAAATGGGTTTGCAATGCAAGCATCCTACATAAGTCATGTTGGTATTCAGAAATGACATGTAATTTACAAACTTTTAGCTAGATGTGCTGGCAGTATCTCCTTTTGTCACACTTCTATATAAAACATGTTGATATTCACAAATGACATATAATTATTTACAAAATTCCAGCTAGCTGTGCTGTGTCAGTACCTCCTTTGTCACGCCACTCCTTCCAGTTTAGGTTCTTATGGTTACCCTAGACCTAAAGGATACCTCCTTTCATATTCCCATTTCCAAATGGGTTAGGAAAGACATTTCTAGTTTATATCTTTGCACTTTGACTTGTATGATGCACCTACACAATTTACAAAATGCATGGCTCCAGTAATTCCCTTTTTCAGGATAAAGAACATCCAGATTTTCCCCTATCTAGACAGTTGCCTTATCCTCGTGAAGTCACTGCAAGGGATTCTAACAGCTTTGAAGTTCAATCAGAATTGCTTCTGGATTCAGGGTGACACATTCAGCAGAGCAAAATCAAACGTGACACCCTCAAATAACTTGGGCCTGTCTGGAAAGCACCCTCAGCAGAATACCCCCCCCCCCGAGGATGAAATGACCTATCTCATACTACAGTTATAAAACTTTGCAGCAAAAGGAAATTTCAGCCAAGGAGTTTTTAAGGCTATTTGGTTGCATGGCATCATGTATCCTAATGTTGCCACTTTTCATCCAGCACATGGGAAGGCTTCAGCGGTACTTGAAAAAGAGATTGTGTCGTCATACTTATTTATTAGAGACCAGAATCTCACTTATCCCATGCATCACAAAGGAAATCACATGGTGGATATAACACAGGAGTTGGAACCAGATGGTGCCCTTCAAAGCACCCCATCCCTCAATGACCATCACTGCAGATTTCCTCAGGCTTAGGTTGGGGACTTATGTGGGAGCTCATCAGGTTGAGAGAATATGGGAGGGCAAGATGAGAAGAAAACACATGAAAAATAAAAGAAATTAGGGAGGACATCCTAGCCCTGAAGGATTTCAACCTCACCTTAAAGGATGGAAGTCCTCTCTCTATAAGAACGGACAACACCACAATCAACACCACAGTCATGTGGTACGTAAACAGAGTGGAACTCATTCATATCTGCTGTGAAAGCTGGCCATCAGGCATGAGAAACCGCTTTCAAGGCAGACATAAAAACTCTAGCCTACATTCCATCTCAACAAAATATTGTGGCAGACTAGATTTCAAGCATCCCCCACAAATGGATGTAAGCAGGGATATCTTTCTGGATCTGACCAGGATGTGTGATTTTGGAAAATAGATGCCTTCTCCCTGAATTGTACAGGTCTGCTTCTGTGTGTATTTCTGCCAGTACCCTCTATCACAGGGTACAACTCAAAGTAAAAGAAGAGCCATGAATGATTCTTATAACTCCCTTTTAGCAAAGACAGTACTGGTTCTGTGTACTCGACAGTCTGGCAAGAGGAAAATGGAAGCTGCTGCCTCACCATGTGGACCTACTGACTCATAGCCAAGAGGTCCCTGTTACACCCCAGCCTGGTCACTCTGGCAACTCTACTGATTTCATATTGATTCCAGGTAGGCACATGTACTCTGAGTACATGCTAAAAACTGAAGGGTACCAGGAGACCCAGAAAAGCTCTTTCTAGCTAATTGGAAAATATTCTTCCTCTAGTGCCATTTTAGGAACCTTGACCCAAGCAAGGGAGAAGTGGCTGTGGTTCTGGAAGACTTTGTCAGATATTTACAAATCTTGCTTAGCTTATTATGTCCCTATCAAAGAATTACTCTACTGTGCGATTCTGACCATCTTACTTAACTAGACAGTGCTCCCTTGTCATCGTTGAAAACTGATAATTTGCCCAGTGGGCTTACCTGGTTAGTGAATAGATAAAGTAAAATAAATTAAAAAATAAAAGTGCTTGCTACTTCATTTCAGACTGCCTTTCCATGGATCCACCCATGTACTCCAGTCCTGTAGTAAAGCAGTTTCTAAAAAGGGTCTTGGACAATCTAGAAAGGTGATTGGTTTAGTATGGGATTTTAACTTTTTTGTTAAAACAATTGCTGTAGGCCATCTTTGAACCAGCTGCTTCAACTGGTCTCCAG
Source organism: Protopterus annectens (assembly GCF_019279795.1). NCBI lineage: Eukaryota > Metazoa > Chordata > Ceratodontiformes > Protopteridae > Protopterus > Protopterus annectens. The sequence goes on from NC_056749.1 coordinate 234,496,011, forward strand.
TTTCCATGTTAGAAAATGTTTGAGTACTACTCTTGCTGAAGAAATGCTGACATCCAGGCCTTAATGTTCAAAGAACCCTTCCTAATCTTTCACCAGGACAGAGTATATTCTTTTGTAGTAATCCTCCTTTCTGAGCAGTCCCTTCATCAACCATTTACCAGTTTTTCTCCCTGAGCCACTGAACAGAGAAAGCACTCTTCATCTCCTTGATGTACAAACAGCTGAGATCTTATTTACATATAGAGCCAAAGTTCAGAAAATGTGATTAGCTGTTTAGGAAAACTAGTAAACAGACAGACACTTTCCAAATGGTTTGCTCAGTGCCTTTCTTTTTGTTTTTTTTTACAGCTTTTGGCAAACCTACTGCAAGACATATCAAGGTCCATGCCACTAACAGCTTACTGCAGGTACTACAGCCTTCCATAGGGGTGCTACCACACAAACCTGGACTTTGTTCACACTTTCTCTAAACACTAAGATTTATGATAAACTTCTATAGCCAGGGCAGGATTTGCCCGGTTATCTCGGAGGATCTTATTTTCCAATCTCCACGTCTCTTTCTCTTCATGCTTTGTTAATCTTCCCACATGTGAGGAATACAACAATGATTAACAGTGGTGAATAAGATACAGTTGTATGGAACGTACTATAAGTATATATTTTTGAGTAGCTTCACTGTTCTAGTCCACTTACCCTCTCTTGTACTCTCTTCTGACCATTTTTTCCATATTGTTTTCTGCACCTTCCTTTTCTATTTCTTACCAGGTTCTTAGGTTCATAGGTATGTACTAGGCTAATGGCCCTGGGGCCTTTACAAGTGTAGCCATAGGATTACCCTGCCATCATGCCACCCGATCTTAGTTCCCAGTGCCTCTGTCGAGTAGAGCCACTGGAGTTCACCCTGGGGTGAATTTTCTATTTCCCATCCACTAATCGAGATTTCTCTTGAAGAAGGTCAGTGAGGTGCTCTGCTTGACATGTGTGGGAAGTCTATTCCATAACATGGACAGTCTCTCCAGGTTATGCTGATTGTGGTAATGAGGTTGGGGTCTCTGGAGCGTGTGGTGCGGAGGGATTGGGATTTCTTTAGATGTAGCATTTCTAATGGAGCTGGATCAGACATGACTTTGTAAGTCGAGCAGAGATTGCCTCTTAAGTAGATATGAGACAGAATAATTGTAGTTTTTTTGAGTCTGTCCATGTAGGACAAGTGTTTAAGGCCTAAGATCCTCTTTGTGAGGTACTTTTGTGGCCTCTCCAGTTGCAGGTGTCTAGTGAGGTACATGCCAAATGGGGTGTTGTACTCAATTGGCCTAATGAGGGAAGAGTAGAGGGAGACAATGACCTCTTTCTTCCTGGATGCAAAACCCTTAGTAATGAGATGTGCCACATAGAAGTACTTTCTGACCACAGTGGCTGTCTAAATGTTTTCCCAGATCTCTTATAACACCTTCTATATTCAGTGGACTACCATCGATGTAGTAATTCATGGGAACCGGGTTTTTCCCAAAGGGGATGATGACACATTTTTGGCATTGAGCTTTAAGGCCATGGTTCTGACACCAGTCATTGGTCTCAGTGAGGCCATTCTGTAGGATGTCAACATCACTTGTGGAGTTAATAATAGCTCCCAACTTGCAATCGTCTGTGAACTTAGTCAGCCAGAGTCCCTTCATGTTGGCCTGGACTTCAGAGAAGTAGATAACAAACAGGAGAGGACCCAGGACTGAACCCTGTGGGACTCCACTCGTGACTAGTCAACAGTCTGACTTGGAGTCAACTAACTTCACACTGTAGATTCTACCTGTGAGGCAGTTTGCAACCCACCTAGTGATATAGGGGTCAATGCCTAGCTTAGTGAGTTTTTCTATGATTCCTGAGTGGGGAATGGTATCAAAGGCTTTGACCAGATCAAGGTAGGCTGTATGAACCACCTTGCCTTCATCCACAACTCTGGTGACTCAAAGTCGTCGACCAAGTTGAGCAGGCATGATCTACCCTTCACAAAACCAAACTGTGTGTGGATGATGCGTTCCATAGTTTTGCATATCAGACTTGTCACGCTAATGGGGTGATAGTTCCCAGGGTCTGTAGCCACTCCTCCTTTGTGGAGAGGGATGACTGTAGCAGTGCACCATTAGGTAGGGACAAAGCCTGAGGTGAGGCTGTGATTGAACAGGACACACAGGTGAGGTGCCAGTTCACTCTGTACTTCATGTAGAATACAGCCAGGGATATTGTCAGGTCTCATAAAAGCTGTATTCTTGGCCTTGGACAGTGCTGTTTTAACCTGTGCAGCAGTAATACTGGGTGCCTGGCAATCTACTGGTATTGTGATTGGACCTTGGGGGGAGAGAGATGTAAAGTTGGCACTGAATCTGTCGGCCAGTATATTGGCAA
>NC_056749.1:234815910-234918410 GCF_019279795.1 Protopterus annectens
AGAGAGAGAGAATTTTCCCATTTCACAGCTTGGTACCTGTCAGTTAAGTAGCTTTGGAACCAGGTAAAAGTGGAATTTGATAGATGATATTGGTTTAGTTTGTTTAGCAGGATTTGATGTGAGACTGTGCCAGATGCTTTGGACATATCTAAAAAAGAGTTGACACTTGTAGGCCTTCATTTTTGAGACGGTTTACTGTGTCTGTGAAGCAGAGGAGGGCTGTAGTGGTACTATGGGCAGGTCTGAAACCATGCTGAGTAGGTGACAGGATGTTGCTGTCTAGGAGATAGTTTAGCATCTGGGTATGGATGCATTTTTCTAGGATTTTGGCCAGGGGGGAGAGTAAAGCAATGGGTCTGTAGTTATTAAGTTCTGTGGAGGTCCCGCCTTTATGTATGGGTGTAACATAGGATATTTTCCAGAGTTTGGGCACATAGTTTTTAACAATTGATCTGTTTATGAGAGTGGAGACTGGGATAGCAATAGCATCTGCTGTGAGTTTCAAGAAATAGCTGGGGAGTAGGTCAGCTGCTGTTGATGAGGGTTTTAGTTTGGAGAGCATGCTTTTGATTGAAGTGGTGGAAACTGTTTTGAGGGTAAAGTTTGTATTAGTGTTATTTGTGTTGGGGGGGATAGTGAGGAAGGAACTGTCCTGTGATACTAAGGATAGAATTGAGTTCACAAAGTGGGAGTTGAATTGTGTTTCAATGGGAACTTTAGTGTCAGGGGTGGTTGGTTTGGGGGTAGCCTTTTGGGTGGATTTTAGTAGCTGGTTTACATTTTTCCAAATTTTTGCGGGTTGTGTTGGTATTTAGTTTGTAATGTTGTGTAGTAGGATTTTTTGTCCAGCCTAATGCATTTTTTTGCACGGTTGCGCAGTTCTTGGTACTTAGTTAGGCTTTGTGTTTCTTTGTTTTTTTGATAGTAAAGCCAGGCAGTGTCTCTGGACTTGAGGATTTGTTTGGTTTCTTTACTGAGCCAGGGGTTTGTAGAGGTTCTAACCTTGATTTTGCACAATGGAGCGACAGTGTCTAGGTGTTGTAGAAATGTTTTGTTGAAATATGCTACAGCCTGGTCAAGTGGGAGGGTTTTTAGGGGGGTCCAGTCACAGTTACAGAGTAAAGTGTTGAGGACCTCAGGAGAGAATTTTTTTTGTGTTTATAGTGGATATATAGTTAGTGGTTTTACATATGCTTGTTCTACTACGTATAAAGTATATTATGTTGTGGTCACTTAAGGTGTCTGGGAGACTGCCTGTGTGAGGGTACAATGTGGGGTTGTTAGTTAGGATCCAGTCACGGATGGATTCCCTTTTAGATTTTTTATCACATCTAGTTGGAATTTGGACTAGCTGCTGGTAGCCATGGGGATTTATTAGATTACTTGGTGGTTCTGATATACAGGTGAACCAATCTAGGTTGTAGTCCCCCAGAATAAGGGTTTCTTGTGAGTATGTGGAAGAACACCAGGATAAGAAGTCTTCAAGGCTAGCAGGTGTATTACCAGGTGGAATATAGATCACAATTGTGGTGATGACCTTTTTAGGGTGAAGTTGAAGTTGTGAGATAAGTATGTCCCAATTATTGGGGGAGGGGTAGGAGTTTGGTAATTGACAGACTGTTAAGTTGGACTTGTACAGTAAGGCAGTTCCAACCCCTTTACAAAGTGGTCTGTCTTGTCTAATAATATTGTAGCTGGTAGGGAGAACTTCTGAGTTAGCTATGTTTTTATTTAGCCAGGTTTCTGTTAAAGCAACTATGTCTGGGAAGTAGTGTGCTATTGTGGCCTGGAGTTCAGGCATTTTATTTCTGATACTTCTAATATTAATATTTAGCATTAAAAGATGGTTAGTTTTGCTGCTGTTGTTGATCTGCCCAGGGATGAAGAAAGTGGGGGTGTTATGTTCTGACATTTGTGTTGGAGCAGTTTGTGTTGGACAGGATGGATTTAGGCCTGGGTTGGGATGGATATCCCCAGTTATGGTGAGCCTGGAGTTAAAATGGTTATATAGATGTTGGAGTTTGGTGAGGAGTTTGAGAAAGTATTGTGTTTTTTTGGAGTAGGAATGAGAGCATATGTGTTTAGTTCTGAATTGGTCTGTTATGTAGCTCTTGAATAACTGTGGGCAGATATTATTATAATGTGTGGTGTCTGTATATGAGAGTGCATAATGTAGTGTTGTGCTACTAAGTTTAGGGATATTGCTAGAGTGATAACTTGTTGTGTTGTAAAGAATTATGAGAAGACAGACTAGACTTAGTTGTGTGATAGTCATGGTTATAAAGTTTAAGTTGTTTCTAGGTTGGGGGTCTGAATAGGAATTATAGGGTTGCACTATATGTGGATGGGGAGGTAGTGTGAGTGATGTAAACAATGCCTAGTGGGAATGAGAGTGATTGGGAGTATTTTGTGTGGAGCAAGTTGATGTGGTATAATGTGATATGACTTGAGGAGCTGTGATTGGTGGAGGTGATGTGAGTGTGAGCTGTGGGTGGGGCTGTGATTACTATAAATGTAGAGGTAGTGGAGGTGGGAGGGAATAGGGGACAGGGCAGGGGAGCGGAGAGAGCCCGAGCATTAGCAAGGGCGAACGGAGCAGGGCAGAGCCAACCAAGACAAGAGAAAAAAGTAAGTATTACTTTACAAATCTGAACACTTTAAACAAATTCCTGAGATCTAATGGTTTAACGGCAAGCAGAATGTAATTGCTGAAGAGCACTTGTGTCCTGGTGGGAGACTAGAAATTTAAAGATGGCTCCATGCTCAGCAGGATTCTAATATAGACTTTGTATTGGGGGAGGGAGATAGCACAAGGGGTATAAACCAGGTGGAATGCAAAGAAACCAGAGAGGCAATCAGTGGAAATCAGTGAAGGCCTCAGAGGGGGTAAGTAATAATTCAAACTACCTGTAAAGTGAAGGAGAGAAGAGACAGCAATGTTTATTAAGGTTGGAGTGTATCTCCACATTGACTTGCTGATTAGTAACCAGTTTGTGCACAGATTAGAGTAGGGAGATACATTAGCAATGAAGGGGAATGTATAGAGATGCAAATAAACAGGTGGGTCTCCAAGTGATACAAACTAAGGCAGAAAGTACTGAGAGGGCTGCTTGATGGTTAATTTAGTCACAGGGATGTGAATTAAATGTATACTGTCTATTGGACAGTTAGGATTACTGTACTAGCGAGGGGGGGAGGACACAAGGCTACAACAGTCAGTTTTATTAGCAAGCTGAGAACTGCTAAGAAATACTGCTAAAGTAATAGCTTCACTCTCATAAAACATACAATTAGAATGCCTGGGTGGACTGACCCTGCTCTTGAGGCTCAAAATGTATATCCTTGTTTAGTTTGCAGTACTGATTCCTTCTTATACTGTATGGGTGGAGTGGTACCCACAGACTGCAGATTTGCTTGAGTGTGCTCCTGCTCTTGAGGCTCAAAATGTATATCCTTGCTTAGTTTGCAGTATTGATTCATTCTTATACTGTATGGGTGGAGTGGTAGCCGCAGACTGCAGATTTGCTTGAGTGTGCTCGGCAAGCAGAATGTAATTGCTGAAGAGCACTTGTGTCCTGGTGGGAGACTAGAAATTTAAAGATGATGATATATATATATGGGTCTATCTCGACCCACCGAAATTACATTTTTCTGGAATATAATCTTGTGGCTCAGTTTTTCCGAAAGTGAATTTATCCAAAAATGCACTTTTGCGAAAAAACAATTCAACGGTGTTGCAGATCACAGTGCAGTGAGGATAAGGGAATATTCCCTTTTCCCCACTGTAGTGCAATCTTGGAGTTAAAATATATAAGTAGCAGGGGTGTGGGGGTGCAAGGGGGCTTGCCCCCCCCTGCATAAATGTGCTTAGTGTTATGTTTTTTTTTTATTTGCTGTTTGCTGAATCAGTTTTTCGTGAAAGTGCATTTTCAGATAAATGCACTTTTGGAAAAACTGAGTCACAAAATTACATTTCAGAGAAATGTAATTTTGGTGGGTCAAGGTAGACCCATATATATATATATATATATATATATATATATATATATATATATATATATATATATATCTATATATCTATATCTATATATATATATATATATATATATATATATATATATATATATATTTATCATAAAACCAAATTGAGATAACTAACATAACTGAAAAACTGTACTAATAAAACAACAAACTTCTTTCTTATAAACTAAAAGAAAGACACTCGAAGGCAAAACTGATGCTAAGCGCTTTCATTCTTTAATGATATCTAGAACATCTTCAGAGCTGACAAAAGTTTATTAGACTGTCACGACTTATCACTCATGACCATACTTTTCATTTAAAAAGCAAGTTCTTGAACATACCTGTTTGTGAAGAGACATTACCATGAACAACTAGTGCAGGAAGTGTTCACAGAAGTAGCAGCTCACAGGCACATTAAACATAAACCTATACTCAAATATGGTTTAGTGCCTAAAGACACACTAGATCAAACTGAAAACACTGACAGGAACTGCAGTTTTCCTCTTCCTATCAGTAGGGATGCACAAAGCATTAGAAACATTGTGAAGAGAAATTGGAACATCATTAGAGCTAGTAAAGATTTATGCCACGTTTTAGGGAATAATCCTACCTTTTTCTCCAAAAAAAAACAACACTCTGAAAATGTCTTTTACATTTTTCTGTATTACAAGTACAGAAGAGTGACACTAAGGGCATGTTTACTTGCAACAAATGCGTAGTATGTTAACACACTTATACTGGCTCTGAGTTCAGGTTTCAACACTGTAACATTACAGTCTATTTTAAAAACCATTTTGATTTCCATTCTAAGTTTTTAGTTTATGTAGCAGTGTGTAATTTTTGCAAAGCATTTTATGTTGGTAAGACGATCAGAAAGCTTTCTGATAGAGTAAAAGAACATTTGGCAGCTATCAGAAAGAAAGATTAAAAAAATGCTGTAGGAAGATACAGTTTACGCTGCCCTAAGTTTATTGGTTTCAAATTTCTCATATCACAAGTTAACCAATTTTTTGGAGAGTGTGAGACTGTGCTTGAACTGAAAGAATTGTGATGGCAGTTATTACTTAATGCTGAGACCCCTCCTGGACTCAATGAAAACCTGAATGTTAAATGTGCATTGAGATGGGGAGTCTGACCCCACTCCCACTTTATACTAATATTTGTTAATGTATATACATCTGTACAAAATGTGTAGTTTCTGATTGGTTAATTTTTCCCTCACTGTGTTTTCAGAAGTTATATGCTGTTGTCATGGTTACATCTCTCACTCTACCTTGTGCACCTTACTTACACCTGACATTTTTAAACTTTTGTCAGCTCTGAAGAAGTTCTAGATATCATTAAAGAATGAAAGCGCTTAGCATCAGTTTTGCCTTTGAGTGTCTTTCTTTTAGTTTATAAGAAAGAAGTTTGTTGTTTATATATATATATATATATATATATATATATATATATATATATATATATATATAGTTTATTATTGAAGCTTTGAATATGACATGTTCAAAACTTCAAACACCATGATGACATGTTTGAATACTGAGAATGCTGAGGACCACATAATCGACCACCTGGGGTTGCTCCCATTCTGGACACATGTTAATACATGTACCTGTGTCTGCACAGATAAGGATATTTAGTGTTCAACAAGCTCTAATGCTTTAACTTTCTGGTCCTCGGCATTTTTGACATTTGAACATCTTGTTGCAGTATTCAATAGCAAGCCTGTATACATATCCATATACACTCACAGACACATATTGTGTGTCTCTCTCTCTCTCTCTCTCTCTATATATATATATATATATATATATATATATATATATATATATATATATATACACATGCACACAGAGTTAGCTATCATATATATATATATATATACTGACACACACATATTTAGAAAGATATACATATCTATATTTCTCTCTCTCTCTGTCTCTCTTTCTATGAATATACATATAGAAATATATATAGATATAGAGTTAGATACACACCCACACACACATACCCACACACACATTGCAGCATAATAGCAATTTCACACACAAAACTGATGCATATAGTAAAAACAATATTATAAGAACTTGATGGATGCACATACAATCAGTAGCTATAGTTATGACTTGTAATAATGCACTGTAATGTGTTTCAGCTGTAGAGTTTTTATTAAATGAATGTCTGATAGCCCAAAATGTTAAGGACATTTGACTTTCACAGAGGAATTTAGAGGCCAAGAGTAGAGACTTCTAGTGGACTGTGATCAGAATATTCTGTGTAAAGTAGTAGTGAAATTAATGTTAGTCTTGTAGATTTACTCAGGAAGTGCCGAGAGTCTAACTACAGATTTACTTAAGGAGTTACCATAAGCCTTACTGTGGATGCAGTGGTGCAGTGGTTAATGTTGTGGCCTCACAGCAAGAGGTTCTTTGTTTTGATTCTCGACTGGGGTGGCTTCTGTGCAGAGTTTGCATGTTCTCCCTGCATTCGCATGGGTTTCCTACCACATTCTAAAGACATGCATCTGGAGAGTTTCTCTGTGGGCCTCCGCTGAAAATAGTCCTAGTCAGACTTTCCTGGTCAACAAATGTTAAAATAAATAAAATGTTTTTTTGAGGATTGCAAGACAGCTTTACCAAAGCTGCAGTACCATCCTTTGAACTCTAAGGAATCGTGTTTCACCAACAGATTTTAAAAGTTTACTAAAAACAGTGGCATCTTCAGGTTCTCTTTCTTGCCAGGGCACAATAGGGGCACAATAGCTAGTTGGTGGGGCACGTACGACATGTGGGGAAAAAAGCACTAAAACACTATACCGGTAAACTATAGAATACATGCTACCTTGCAACAACTCACCCATAATCTTTTAATAAAAATGAAAGACAGTTTCCTTAAGAAAAAACAGTGGATGCTATAATTTTAGAAATCCTGGCAGTGTTCACAGCACAAATAAATCACAAACCAAAACCACAGTTGAATAAAACACACACAAAAAATGAAGACTCTCAGAAATAAAGTGCAGAAAACAGCTTTACTGATGTCTCCTGGTACCTCGGCTAAAAAGCCTTCAAGGGATAGTTTGTTACACCAAAAGCATACTATTTATATTGAATCACATGATATTAATTAATTGAATGAATTACACATCCATTTCATTTAAAGTGACTTTGAACCTTTTTAAAGCCATTTCAAAAAAATGCTTGTTAAACCATTTCCCAGCCCTGCATTCATTATACATTCTTATTAACTAATGTTCATACATTTATTATAAAAACATCCAAAGTTACTTTCTAATGACCTAATCAATGCACAAACAAATTTGTACCTCAGAGGATTAGCGTATCAAACTCAAGAACCAAAATTTGGGCTTATTTTGTTCTGTGGAAAGTATTTACAAACAAATAAAGTCTATTTTACCAACATTCAAGATAAAGCATGCTTTTTTCTTAGTGGAGACAATGGTAAATAGCAAAATAGTTTAAATGTCTGTTAAAAGTTTTTTGAAGTAGAAGCAGAAGAGGTCAGGGTCTTGGATTACAGTGATAGTTTTGACACCTCAAGAAGAATTTGAGAGAGTGTGTGTTAGAACTCGGACTAAAAACTGGAAGCCTTAAAACACACAGTTCAGGCAGTTTTTGTTGAGCATTTACAACTACAGTTAAAGATGTAAAGCTGCTCTGTGAACACAAATGAGATTATTTCAAGAAAAAAAAAATGACAATGAAAATAGGTTCTAGGAGCTGCGTAAGATGCCTGTGGCGTTTACTACTACTATTCTATTTACATGGAACCTAAAACAAAAAAAGAGATTTCCTTATGTCTAACATGATTCATATAAAGTGGGCTTGAAGTGGATTCAGATAAAAAAAACCTTCAAGGTCACTGTACAGTGGCAGGTGTATTAAGGTATAATAACCATAACCATTTAATGATTCTGATGCATTAAAATAGTCAAGAGTACAAAGATATAGAAATAACTTAGATATAGTGGTACCATAATTAAATTATTTCTGCTTTTTCTTGACTGGGTTAGTCCCTCTAGGCCAATGGCCTTTTTGAGGAGAGAAACAAGATGGAGTTCATACTGACTAGGATAAATTTGGCCTGGACACCAGGGAACCTTTCCTACTCTTTGATAAGAACAATGGGATCTTTTGCATCCACTTGAGCTATCACCAACTCTAGCAGGTGGGACCTTTGTTTAACCTGTCATCTTATGGCTGGCACACTCAGGAGTTCAGCACCATTCCTTATGCTGCACTGCAATGGCAGTACTGAAAAAGGGTCTATATTATATTCTCGAAAGCTGACAATGTCAAATCTGACATTGTCGACACGAGAATATCGAACAATCAGAATCTCGAGCATGTAAACAGAAATCTCAGTAAGGGAAGTTTTCCATTTACTGCAATGTAGTGCGGTCTCGGAGTTGGTATATTTAAGTAGTGGGGGGTGTGGGTGTGCAGGGTGGGCTTGCCCCCCTACTTAAACCCGTTAGGGTACTTTTTTCTTTTTTTGTCTTTTTATAAGGTCGATGTTTGAAGACACCGACCATATGGTGTTCGATGTTTTCAAATGTCAATCTTATAATATAGACCCCAGAAAAAAATAATCCAAGTACCTAGTGTGGGAGTAGAACCTACAGCCTTGCTCACCAAAACATGGGTGCTACCTGTTGAGCTACTGAGACTACAAATAATCATTTTAGTTTTCTAGCCCCCCAAAGGAAAACAGCACAGATTGGGTTGGGAGAGTGGCCTAATGGTTAAGGTGTTTGCCTTACAAACACAAAGTGCAGGGTTTGAGTCTCACAAGGGATAATTGGCTAGGCTTAAAATGGCTCGCAAGGGCAGTTAGCTTAGTACTAATCTAGGAACCTATGAACGGCAAAAACTGTGCTAAGGAAATGCACTCTGTGTCTGGTTTGCTGAAATAAACTGATGCATTATTTAAATGTGAATGTCTTGGTGTAGCACCATAGCATTCAACTAAAATTTAGTCAAGAATTCCAGACAAAGACAAAATTAATGGGGGTGTGGGAATAAAATTAAGAACACTTTAAATATTACTCTGACTTAAATAGTAGAACATCATGTTTTGTATCAATATACATTTTTGAGCAATAAGAAGTATTAAACTCTAATGACTGTCATCACTAACTGAATGTAATCATGAATGATTTACCAGAAAATTAAAAATGTTATGAGGGACACAACAAACATTTGAAGCAAAATCAGGGAGGTAGAGGTAGTGAACACAAAATGAAAAAGACTGCAGAAAACCACGAAGATGACCTCAAATTCCACTTTATTCAACCAAGACTAAGCGCTTTCATAAGAATGTATCACAGCTTCTTCAGAAGCTACTAAAAACTTCACACACCCAGTTTTAAATAACCCTCCTAATAAGTCACATGGTTAGACACACCTACCCAGGTGCAATGCCATTTAAAAGAACTCCATTACCTACATGTACAATTTTCATTTACTTTATTTATACGACAAAACAATTATACAGCTGTTGTAATATATTGTGCTTTACTACACACTCAGCTCTTCAAACAATAGGGACTTGAGAGCATGTCTAAAAAGTTCAGACCCCCCCCCCCCACACACAGACACACACACGCACCCACACTTTGCTTTAAATAATTGTACTGTTCTCTCATACCATTTTTGATTTTTCTGGTAAATTACTCATGGTTATACTCAATCAGTAATACCAGCAAATTATTCATATGTTCTGTCTTAGCATCTCTGGTTACACATTTTCATTAACAAACAACTTTAGGCTCTCTTCCTGTTTCAGTTATTACTTCATTCTGCCCCCCTTTGTTGCTAATATTTTGATATTTGACCCACACATGTGCAAGTCACACACACACACACACATACATCACTTGTGTGACAATACAGCTGCTGATGTCAGAACCACACAGTGCAACTCTTCTCTGCCCTCTCATCTTTTTAGCTCAAGAATCATAAAAAAGGAACACAATCAAGAATAGCTCCTAAATATTTTTATTATGTACTTGGAAAGTTGATAGAATAGCAAGCACTGCATTATTAAGCATTTTCTGAGGGATACAAAATGTGAAACTCACATGCCTGCCATTATTTAGTGATTCCAATTTATAACACATTTGCAGAAGCCACACATTTTACAAAGAACAGAACAAAGTACATCTCAATTTCTTTGCTCCAGAATTCTGGACAAATGCAAAAATAATGGGGGACAAAAAGGTATAAATGTTAAATATTATTTTATGTATTTGTTAACCCAGTAAACCCAATGAGCAAAGTGTTCCTTATCAGGAGTCAACCAGGAACATTAATAAGTTAAGTAACTTATTAAGTCACAAAGTAGGCAAATAGAGATGAAAGGATTCAAACTCTGTACCTGTAACTACAGGAAGCAATTTGTTAACATAAGTGCCTTACAACTCCAAATCACTTAAAACGTTAACAAAAAATTAGTTCTGCATGGATAGGTATTCTCTGAATAATAAAAACTATCATACTATATTGACTGCCATTATTGACTGACAGTAATCCTCTGTGATTAAAAGAAAAAACGAAGTTAACAAGGGACAAGGCATAAATATGAAGCAAAATCAGTGATGTTCTGCAAAGCCAGAGACAAATTACAGGCACACTACTCTATTACACTTAAAAAGTGAACAGAACAACATGTTTTGCATCATCATGCATTTTTCTGTACATTTGTACAACAAAAACTATGAAACTCTTATCAGCATTTTTGACTGACTGTACATCTTAGACATTTTTAATCCTCAGTGATTTGTCAGAAAATGAACAACAAATGACAGTCTGGCAGTTAGCTCATAGGATTACGGCTCTAAACTCTTAGTGAGTTTCTCTGTCTAGTTAGGAGTTCAGAGTTTGATTCTTGCAACCTCCATTGCTGAAATCTGTCAGTATGCATACTGTTTTCTGTTCACTTTAGAGGGACAATTAGTTAAAGGACGGCAGCCTTTTGGTCACTGCAACTTTTGTAAATATATGTGCAAAACTGAACAAGTCTCTTCTTATAATACTTCTAAGGTCTTTCAATTAAATGTTTTTGGGAATTATGGTTCACACAGCTTATCTAGATCTCCCATCCCCCACTCTGGAATTATAGATAAGCTCACTAAACTAGGTATAAATCCCTATGTCACAAGATGGGTTGCCAACTGGCTCACGGACAGAACCCACACTGTGAAAGTAGCGGATTCCAAATCCGACATCAGACCAGTGACAAGTGGAGTACCACAGGGTTCAGTCCTGGGTCCTCTTCTGTTTGGTGTCTACTTCTCTGAAGGGCAGGCCAACACACAGAAGGTCTTTGGCTAACAAGGTTTGCAGATGACTGAAAACTAGGAGCCATAATCGAAACTCCTAACGATGTGGACAAACTACAAAAGGGCCTCACTGAGACAGATACCTGGTGTCAAAGCCAAGCCTGAAGCTCAATGCCAAAAAGTGTATTGTCATCCCCTTTGGTAAAAACTCTGTACCCATGAACTACCACATAGCTGGTAGTCTACTTAATGCTGAAAATGTGATGAGACCTTGGGACATAGGTGGACAGTAGTCTCTCCTTTGATAATCACATCGCCACAGTGGTCAGGAAATCCTTCTACGTGGCTCATCTCATCACAAAAGGATTCTCATCCAGAAAAAAAGAGGTCATTGTTCCCCTCTACTCATCACTCATTAGACCCATTATAGAGTACAACACCCCTTTTGGTATGTACCTCACAAGACATCTACAACAACTAGAAAGACTACAGAAATACCTCACAAAGAGGATTACTGGCCTCAAACAGATGCCCTGTGCAGACCGTTTCAAAAAACTACAGCTTTACTCCATCGCATATCGCCTACTCAGGGGCGATCTCTGCCTAACATACAAAGCTATGTCAAACCCAGAGCTGTTGGACATGCTCCACTTAAAGAAATCCCAATTCCTCCGAGCTACACGCTCTAGGGACCTTAACCTTGTCACCACAATAAACAGAACATGCTGGAGGGATAGATTCCTGTCCCAGAGACTTCCCATACTCTAGAACAGACTACCTATCTATGTCAAACAGAGCTCCTCATTAGCGCTCTTCAAGAAAATCTTGATGATTGGATGGGAAATGGGAAATTCACCCCGGGGATCACTTCTGTGGCTCTGCTCGACAGGGGCACAGGAAAATAATTTTCTTGGGTGGCGAAAGCCAGGGTACATTTTTTGGCTAGGCTTGCATGGACCCTAGGGCTGATAGCCTAGTACCTACCTATGAACAACATGGATTGGGTTGTATATTAACCCACATGTAGCTGCTCTGCATTTTATGTTGGGCAGTCATATCGCCCATTTAAGTTTAGGATTTCAGAGCATCTTAGTAATATTAGATGTGCAAAATTGTCAAATGCTTTGTACAGACATACTTTGAAACATAAAATGGCCAGGTTTCAGTTTACTATAATTGACAAAATTATACTGAACAGGAATAATAAGGGAGTTTGGCATACTATTTTAGATGCTAAAGAAAATGGTTGGATAGGTCTTAATGAATGTTTATAATTGGCCTTTTAAGGAGTGACCCAGGAATACTATATGAGCGACTTGCTCAGAGTCACACTGTTGGCAAATGGAAGAGGGAGGATTCAAACCCTGTACTTTTCACCACAGGAAGCAGTTCATTAACAGCCTAGAGCCTCATGTGCCATGCAACTCAAATTCACTTAAAAGGTTAATAGAACAACAACAGGTGTTGCATGGATATATATTTTCCCAATAATGAGAACTATGAAACTCCGATTTATCTATAAAAAATAAGGGTGGTTTGTCATTTGATGTTGAGGATTAAGGATGCATGCTCTTAATGAGCTGCCTGAGGTGTACAGGATTTGATCTTTCTACCTCCAGATGTGTGACTCTGAGCAAGTCACTTAACCAGAAACACCTAACTTGGGCATTGTACACACACACATACACACACACACACACACACACACACACACACACACACACACACACACACACACACACACACAGAGACAGACAGACAGACAGACACACACACGCACCTCTTAAATCCTCTCAAAAATAATAAAAGACATCTCAGAGGATTTTCAATAGGCCTGTTCACTCCCAGGCGGTAAGAACATGCTTGCAGAAACAGTCAACCATGCTTTGTGTGCGTACCAGGGGTAGAGATTTTTAATAATCCAAGGACTGGAGCACTCATGGGGGTACACACTTTTACAAGGGGGCATGTGTGCCTCTGTGCCTCTCTCTAGCACCTCCCATGCTAAGAAACAAAGAGCTGTAAGTAGACAGAAGACTGTTGAACTAAGGTGTCTTTGTTTCTCTTAACCTAATGAAAAAGTTCACAAAAAACTAGGAACCCTGTACAGAAATCAGCACTTTCTAAACAAATCTTCAAAGGCTACTATAGCAAGAACCCATCTTATCTCTACACTGCTATATGCCTCACAAATATTAAGAAATCTGACCTAGCAGAATTCAAAACTTGCTATAATAAAATCTCAAAGTTTGCTACAAAATCAAATTTCAGATCCCACCATTGTTTTGGCTTTAAAATAACTATCCTAGCTTGAACTTCCAAATCTACTTGCTTATAATTAACTCACCTTCACCCATCGAATACTAAATCAGCCAGAAAAAAACAGCAGAACTTCAAAATCTACTAATACATTACTCTAATGACATAGTATTGAGTTCCAGTAACAAATCCTTAAATATATCCAAACCTAACAATGCAGCTGGAGTTTCACTTATTGCATAACCAAAGCTTGGAATTCCCTGCCATTAAATATCAGAACAACTACTAACTCTTCCAACTTTAAAAAAACTTCTCAAATCATACCTGTGTGAATCCTGGACCTGTTCTTGCAGAAACCCTGGTTAGGAAATAGATGTTGTAAGGCAGTTTAAAGAACACATCCTGTTATTTTTGTATTTGAATAGTATTCCCTCCTATGTATACTTAACTTGCTTTTTTTTTTTTTTTTTACCTACAATCACAGTACTGCTATTCTTTTTATCTCTACTTAGATTATATGATTGTATTAGTTAAATGTATAAAATGTATTTTTCATTTTGTGCTTGCATCTGAGATTGAATCAACATGTGTATCTGTACGTTCTAAATGTATCGTACTGTTATTTATAAATGTGGAGCTTTTTTTAACTGGCCTCCACTGAAAGAGGACATTTTGTCCAATCTGACTTTCCCAGTAAACAAATGTAAAATAAATAAAAATTAAAAAAAAGCTGAAAATGAATGCTGTGATTTTTTCAGTATAAATCAACTACATTTAACTCGAAGAAAGTATCTCCAGTGTATTATATCTGTTGCAGCATATTATATCTCTCTTTCTCTCTGGATTCCTCTGCCAGGAGCAATTCCTAATTTCTCCTTCCAGATTTTCCTTCACTGTAATTAATTC
The DNA here is from genome assembly GCF_019279795.1 of Protopterus annectens. Classification (NCBI taxonomy): domain Eukaryota; kingdom Metazoa; phylum Chordata; order Ceratodontiformes; family Protopteridae; genus Protopterus; species Protopterus annectens. The sequence goes on from NC_056749.1 coordinate 234,830,402, forward strand.
TGTACCCTTCCATAAAAGTTAAGTAGTCTGCTTAGGCTTCTTTCACACATTTCCTTTAATATTCCCATCACTAAAGTCAAAGGCAAAGTAAACTTTATTGTCATTTAGAACTACACTACAGTGTAGCTGAACAAAATTGTGATGCTTCTTCCCAGTGCAAAAACATACATACAGTACAGAGCAAATTACTAATGAAATAACATAAAATAAAATACTGAAAATAGAATAAAATATCATAATGACCAGACATACTTTACATATAAATAGAATTGAGTAACAACGTGCATGACCTTGCTATAACATAAGAACTAAGCAGCATATGGAATGGTCAGCATGAATATTGCACAGTGTGAATAATATTGCACTTTATAGAGTCCTATGGTAAGGTAAGGTGTGAACCAACGTTAAATATGCACATCAGTTAGTTATTGCACATGAAAAAGTGTAATATTTATAGTGCAACAAAGCCTGGATATGTACAGATCTGTACAGTCAGATAATACATAAATATGTGGTGGGCGAGGAAGTATGCATTGACAGTCTCCTGGCTCATTTTTCACAAGAGTTCAGCAGTCTGATGGAGACAGGAAAGAAACTGTTGTTACGTCTCAAAGTCCTACAGTGCATACTTCTGTATCTCCTACCTGAGGAAAGGCAGGAAAACATACCATTTGCAGGATGTGAAGGATCATTGGATATCTTCCTGGCTCTACTGATGCAGTGTGGTTCATGTAGGTCTTCAGAGGTGCAAGAGAGGAACCTTTGATTTTCTTTGCTGCCCTTACAACTCACCTAAGAGACTTGCGGCCACCATCCCAGAAAGCGATGTTATTGGTAAGGATGCTTTCGATGGTACCCCTGTAAAAAGGTTGGAGGATGATCTTCAATAGTTTTGCCTTCCTCAGTTTCCTTAGGAAGTGCAATCATTGCTGAGGTTTTTTGACCATGTAAGATACATGTACTGACCAAGACAGGTCCTCAGTGAGCTGTACTCCCAGAAACTTTGTACTTTTCACCTCCACTGAAATCCATTTCATCTCTAGAGGTTGGTGTGTTTCTTGAGACCTTCTGAAACCCACAATCAGTTCCTTAGTCTTGCTGTAGTTCATTGCTAAGTTATTCTTGTTGCACCAGCCCAACAGATGTTCAAAATCCTTCATCATTCCTGTAGGCTGTCTCCGCTCTGTCTATGATCAGACCTATGACCATGGTGTCATCCGTGAATTTGATGATTTTATTGGACTCCTGTCTGGCCATGCAGTCATGTGTCAGCAAGTTGCATAGGAGAGGATTTGGATCTTCCTGCCATAGGTTCTCTTTGCATCCTTGATACCTTTGGTCAGTTTAGCTCTGGCAATCCTTAGAGCATCCATGTCATTTGATCTGAATGCTGCGTTCCTAGCTTTTACGAGCTTGTACACCTCACCGATTAGCAAAGGCTTTTGGTTTGCCCTTATGGTAATGCAACTGGTGGTTGTTACATCATCCATACATTTTGAGATGTAGTCATTGACTCTGTGTAAGTATCCAGTTCAATGTGGTTGTCTATCATGGCTCCTTCTTTGAACACTGATCAGTCTGTGCACTTGAAGCAGTCTTGCAGAAGTGAGACTGCTCCCTCAGGTCATAACCTTATTTGTTTTCTAGTTGGTTTGCTGGTTTTCATTAGTGATTTATATGCAGGACTCAGCATGATGGCTAGCTGGTTAGAGCTACCAGATGTACTTAAGACACATTTGCTTGAGACAAAGGTCCTCACTGCCAAACGCTCACTTTGGCAAGTGCTGTAAGTCCCACTAACCCATCTCCTGTAATGTTAACTATCCCTAGTAGAATTCTTATCCTAATCCTAAAAACTCTTATCCAGTGCCTAACCCTAAAATCCCCTAAACCCCCTAAGCCTAAAGCCCCAATCACTTCCCAAACTCCCCTTCCCTCGCCCATTCCAGATAGCTCCATAAACCTAAAACCCCCTTCCCCCTCCCACTCCCATTCATGATCACTCTCTAATCTTAGAATCTCCATTCCCCTCCCTAAAGCTAAAGTGTCTACCACTTTCTAAACTTAAAGCCTCTTATCACTGCCTAATCCTAAAATCCCTCTTCCCCCCTCCCTAACCCTATAGTCCTACTCCCCCACCCCTCTCCATAAATTTAAACCCACCCTCCTGACATCCTTTCCCCACTTACCTAGTCCACAAGGACCACTTGGTTGTGTCCATCTCCTAGGGCATGAGCAGATGGCGAGGCAGCTACATCACTGAACTCACCTTCGAGTTTGAGTGAGAGCAGCTGATTGGATGTGTTTATAACCATTTGAGTCCCTGGCTACAAGTTCCTGGAATTCAAGTATCTGGGCCTCAAGTGACTGTAGAATACCTATATATATATATATATACCTATATATATACCTATATATATATATATATATATATATATATATATATATATATATATGAAGGGAAATTTGGACAGGGCACCATGGAACGTCCCCTACTCTTTATGATAGTTGTTATGGAATCTTTTACATTCACCTGAGCTACCACTACCTCAAGCAGATGGGGCCTTGATTTAATGTCTCATTTGAGGGATGTACATACACTGACATTCACACACACACACACACACACACACACACACACACACACACACACACACACACACACACACACACACACACACACACACAGACACACACACACACACACACACACACACACACACACACACACACACACACACACACACACACACACACACACCGAGTTAAGAGGTAGGAAGGGGTTACAGTACACTATTACTTCCACATCTTAACAAGTCAGCAGGTGTGGGACAATATAAACACATACTAAAGAGCTTTTAATTTATAAAAATGTAGTCAAAATATAGTACATCAATATACTTTCCCTGCTTCACTGTTTTAAAGAGGGGTTGCATCTTCCCTGGAGCTACATACTGAGAAATTAATCAATTTAATGCTTGGTGAAACTTGATGTTAAAGTGAAGTCTTGATAATAGCCTTAATGAAAGCCTATAGGCAAACTATTCAATAAGAATTTTAATGTATGCAGTAAAAGTATGCCAAAACATAATAAACACAATGATAAATTCAGGGAATTATGACCCTAGCAAGCTGTAATTAGTTTTTATGTCATTTCAATTGACTTTAACTAGAAAAGAGTGTTTGTGATCCTGTGAATCTGTCCTTCTACAATATTCATAGTATAGCAATAATGGAATCAAAGAAATGCAATGGTCTGTACAAAAACACCACAAAAGACTCAAAATAAATTTTAGATATTGTCAGAAATGTTATGGCTGCCACATAAATCCACTAAACATTATTAGTTCGGTGCATGTCAGGTGTACTTACTGGTTTTGATACATATACGTTTATATTCATCAGAACTTGCACTATGAACAATTTCCCAGACATCTTTGGATTATGACATCAAATGTATGAGTATGCCAAGAAACACTAGTGTGTGACTTTCATGCTTATTCTGAAGTTGTCAGTGTCAAATCAAGTCAAACTAAACTTTATTGTCATTCAGAAATCCCACAAGTGCAAATACTGAATGAACTTCCGTGTCTCTGGACTCAATGTGCAGACATCATATAGACTATTTTCACAGACATTTACACATATAAAGCCAGCTATTACATCATGGACATGCAGGTAGACAGACTAATATGGCACATAATTAGAAACACATTTTAACACTTTTCAAAGTGAACACTTACTTGCATGAGACTTTAGTATTGCACAGGTACTTGGTTAAGACATTGCAGTGATCCTTGCACAGAAAGAGACATTTGAGTATTGCACTATGGACCTTAGAGTATTGCATTATGGCTAATTTACAAATTTGCAACATGTATTGCACTGAAAGAAGAGATATTTTACTGTACTGCTACTGCACTAGATGGCCTATAAGTTGCGGTCATGGTGAATATTGCACTAAGTATTAGATCAGACTGGCAACCATGTTAATGTACAATTTGACAGTTTCTACTGACCGAGGTGAACATCATAGAGTGTAGTGGTTACTAGAGTTCAGCAGCCAGATGACATTAGGAAAAAAGCTGTTAATGAATCTCGCAGTTTTGCAACGTATGCTTCAGAAGTGCTTTCCAGATGATAGCTGCAGGAACAGTCTGTAGGCTGGGTGAGTGCAGTCTTTAATTATTCCTCTGGCCCTGCTGAGACATCTGGATAAGTACAAGTCATGGATAGCTGGTAAGATGGTCTTAATGATCCTCTCAGCAGTCTTTGCCACTCTCTGGAAGGATTTGCGCTCAGAGGTAGAGCAGTTTCCATACCATACCATATTACAAGGTTGTTCATCAGGATGCTTTCTATTCTATACTACCTCTGTAGAAGGTAGTGAGAACTGTCAATGGGAGGTTCACTCTCCTCAGCCTTCTTAAAAAGTGGAATCTCTGGTGTACTTTGTTGACTGTGGCATTTGTATTTGTGTTCCAAGACAAGTCCTCATTGATTGCACTCCCAGAAACTTCATGCTTCTTTCTCTATGCACTTTCCCCATTGATGTTGAGGGGAGAAAGTTCCTTGTGATTTTTTCTGTAGTCCACAGTTGTCTCTTTTGTCTTGTTCATATTTAGTGCTAAGTAGTTATTTCCACACCAGGTAATCAGTTGTTCCAACTCATCTCTATACGCTGTTTCATCATCATCATTACTGAGGAGGCCCACCACCGTTGTGTCATCAGCAAACTTGATGATGTGATTTGTATTGTACCTGGCTGTACAATCATGTGTTAACAGGGTGAACAGCAAGGGACTTAGTACACATCCTTGTGGAACTCCAGTGTTGAGTGATGCTGTCTGAGGACTTATTTCCTGTGCACACTTTCTGAGGTCTGTCTATGAGAAAGTCAAGGATTCAGTTACAAAGTGGAGTGTTGATGTCTAGTTGCTGTAACTTCATTACCAAATGAAGAGGGATGACCATGTTAAAAGCAGAGCTGAAATCAATGAATAGTGCCCTCACATACGTGTTTTTATTCTCAAGGTGTTCCAGCAATAGATGGAGTGCTAGAGAGATGGCATCTGCTGTAGAGAAGTTTGCTCGGTAAGCAAACTGCAGAGGGTCAAGATCAGCAGGCAGTCCACATGTTATGGCATCCTTGACCAGCCTTTCAAAACACTTCATCACTGTGGAGGTGAGGTAGTAGAGACTTATTTGGTAATGGAATAATTGTTGTATCCTTGAAGCATTTTGGAACTATTTGCTGGCTCAGAGAGTTATTGAAAGTATCCATGAGGATATTTGTTAGTTCCACTGTGCAGTCCCTGAGCACACACCCTAGGATGTTGTCATGCCCAGCTGCTTTGCATTCTGAACTACTGATTCAGCTTCAATTACACTGTAGTCAGTAATGGACTGCTGCAAATGAAGTGGGGGTGAGAGTTGTGGGGCAGTGCAGGAATACTTTTTAAATTTCTGTTCCATTTGCACTTTCTCCATGATTGTCTAAGCATGGAGCTAGTGTATTTAAAAAACAGAGTGATGTGTGTGGGAAAAGCTGCCCACATGGAGAATGAAAGAAGGATTGTCCCCTGCTGCAAAAACACACCCTTTCATACATTTATACTATTATGATGTAATATACCATCATGGCATATCAGTGACAGTTCCTTAGTAATATTTAACATGATGTGCATACATCTATGATGTTTTGACTTCAATATCTTAATTCTTAAGACACTCACAAAGTTTACAAAAAGATCACACAGTTCCCAGCACATATGTATACCTCTCTCTTCAGTAGACCAGTTATGGGAGCAATGCTGGGGAGCATTGTCTGCCAGCACCAATATCAATATGATAGCAAAAGATCATATAATTGAGATTCCAAAAGACTCTGAAGGACTGCACCTTGTTAATGAGGTATGATTCTGTAAAAATGTAAGGATTTTTTTGTTTTGTAACAAAATTATCTTGGTTCAAAATCAGAATTATCCTATACAAATGTAACAGTTCTGAACAGGTAAGTGTGTCCTGAAGCTGTACACTCCTTGAGAACGTGCATTTTTTACACCATTTGGTAAAAGCTGATAACAGTTAGCATCAGGAAGGGCAGATAATTAATGGATGAACCACAGATTCAGCAGTGTGGGTCTTATTCAAATGATGACAAGATAAATAAGGTAAAAGTCAAAAAAGTGTATTTTTCTAATGATGAAGCTATAAATAAGATAGAAGTCAAAAAGCAAATGAACAGACTGCAGATAATACATGCCATCTATGTTTTATCATTCTGCAATATATAGCAAATCAGCATTCTTGACCAGTCCACTGTAAATACTAAGTCCTCTAAAAGGGTTGGTGACCAAGATGGTAGCTTAAGTGCAGCAGGTTTTAATTGTTTTGCACTTATAGAAAGAATTTATCAGGATTTTATTATCAACTTTGACCCAGTTAGTGCTACAAGTGAACATGTATTCTTTATCAGGATCAAATTATATTAGTCAAAAATTAATAATTAAAAAATCCTGTTAGAATACATATCAACAGACCACTTGAAGGATTAAATTTTCCAAAACTGTTCGGAAAGAGATCATCTATACAAAGAAGGATTTCCAGAAGATATTGTTATCCATACAATAATTCTCCTTAAAAATTTATTAGAACTGCTTGGGCATGCCCTCCAAAAATTGGTTGTTCTGTCATCAGATATTATAATGGGTATTTCATAGAAAGTAATGGGAAAAAAAAGAAGGTAAACTTACCACTGGTAAAGCTTCTAAAATGTGGTATTAAGAGCAACATTTTATTTCCAGCATGATTCAGAATCTTTCTTTCAGAAAACCCCAATTTGTGGTTAAAAGGGAAGATATTTCAAAGACCTAATAAAAGGATGGAAGGTTAATTCAAATTCCATAGAGGAACTTACAAATGTGATAAATGCAATCTGTGTTTCTGTATAAAGGAAGGTTGTGAGATGGTCATTTATAGAATGTTCCCTTTTAGTATGACTGGTTACTTTAACCATAAAACCAAAGGGGTAGCTTATCTTGCTACATGCAAGGTCTGCCCTGAGTTTTATATTGGTAAAACTGAAAGACTCTGTAAAGAAAGACTATATGAACATACCAATAACATTAAAAGACAACATCTAAATAATGTATTATCTAAGCACATTTACCAGCATTCTGATCATAGCTTTTTTATTTCAGATCTTAGGAAAATTAACCTTTAATTATAGAATGGGAGCATGGAGTGAATGGCTAGAAACCAGAGAACTGTTCTGACAATTAAAAACTAATGCTGAAACCTCCTTGGGGTTAAAGTTTTTGTTTGACTTGAGTATTAAAAATAGTCAGTGGTGGTTTAAAATCAAAATAATCCTTAAAATTGTTCATTCTCTATATTTTTTTATATTTTACAATTTTATATGTTTATTATCTGTAATATGTTATGCACATGTTATAGTAATTAAGTGCTTGTTATATTTAGTGGTCACAATATATTTTGTGTTGCTTTTGTGTGCTATCTGTAAAGAAGGTCCTGGCACTATAAATCGTTTTAGTCTAGGTTTGAAATGATGAAATTGATAGTATGGTTAAGCAATGGTTTTAAAATGAGGACTTGGAGAATGTGCAACTGTTTTAAAGAAGACGTGTTTCATATAAGGGACGAAAGTGCTTAATAGTGAGTTTATTTCTATTTTTTTAATAAACTAATTTTGGAGTGGAACAGTTTTACCCCCTGTGTTTATTGTATATGAGAGTGGTATGTTGCAGTCCCCTGGAGTGTTTTTACTTGGTTACCAGTGTTTGGAGATGAAACACAACACACATGTGGTTCCTGGTTTAATGTTTGTGGTGTATCCTTCTCAGACATATGTGCCCCCCCCCAAAAAAAAAACAAAAATAATGACCAAAGTCATATATTTCAAATGTGTTTCACATAAAAACACAATTGCCAAAGTATTCCAACTTAATACATACACGCGCACACACACACACAGTCCTACAAAGCCAGACTAAAGACCATTTAAAAATGACCAGATGATAAGAGCATGATGCACTTTTATTCACAAGAGAGCCCCACCAGCAATTATAGCCACTTTTGACTGTGTAGACCTCTTGTTGTAAAGCAATAAATTACATGTAATTGTATAGAAATCACCAGCATCATACCATAGAATCCAGATATGTGTAACAGAGTTTATATACAAGTGTTTTTATGAGAGCATAAGAAAGATTAACTACATAATAACATATGCTAAAACAATATGCATTATCTCTGCAGAAGTAAAAGTCATCTGAGTAATTCCACATTAAAGAGAACTTTTATTAATGCAGATATTGTAGCTGGCAAACAGCTTTGCATTTCAGTGCTTCATCTACAAATGCAGTGCCTGCCACCCTCAAAGAATACATTGCCTGTGTTGCATTAAATATCGGTGTGCTAGTGATATTAACATAACATTCTCTGAACTAGATCAGCTATGCAATGGGGAATGGCTGGCAAATGACAACAGGTTCATAGTAACTAGGAATTCAGTCCTGGAGACTATTAAACAGCCTAACCCAAGTTCTCCATTGCTCCAAAGTGCTGTCTAGTTAAGAAACTTGCTCATTGTCACACAGTTGGTAAATGAAGGTGAAAGATTCAAACCCTGCATCCTTGCCACAAGAAGCAGCATATTAGCAAGTTGGAGCTTTAGTCCTCTGCTCTGCCAGAGTTAACAGTTAACTAAATGCAGAAATCCTCTGCAGTTTGATGACAGTATTGTATGGTAATGACTACATAATAGATGCTATAGATCAGATGGTTCTGATCATCACTGCAAATAATGCAGACAGTATGACCTGACAAATGTCACCTTCTAGCAGTTCCTGGAGGCTATAAATATATTACTAAAATATAGCAATTTTAACAATAGCTTTGACTGATCCTTCAGTAATAAATGCAAAAATGTGTTAAATATTCTGAACTGATATCAGATATAAAGTTCAAACAGAATAAATTCAATACATTATTAATTAACATGGAGTTAAATTATTTGATGGAAACAGTGAATTTAAATGGAATAGTAAAGATATTAAATATTTAGGGGGTACTCTTATATGCAATTGAAATAGCACAACAAACTATAAAATATTTTAGACAATATTAAAACAATACTAAACATTTTTTCTTTGAAAGATAGGCTGTTTTTAATTAAAATGGTTATTTTATCCAAAATACTATAAATTATGCAGACAACTTCTTTAGTCCCTTCTAAAGAATACTGTAAACATTTTAACATTTATTGTGAAGTTCTAATGGCATCCCAGGATAGCTAGAATAACTTTAGGACATCATGTAAGAGAACAGAAAGATGGTGGAATAGGATTTCCTGGCACAGAAACTTATGGTACAGTTTTTCAAAAACTGGTATAGTTATAGTTGCATTCTGATTATCCAGCCAACTGCAAAAAAAAAAAAAAAAAAATCAGCAAACCATTTGGTTAAATTAAGAATAAATATCACTTTACAACATATACAAGCCTTGAATAATAACATGAAGAAGCAAGCCTAGCCAATAGTGTTCCCAGTTAATCTGGCTTACCAGACGTTAGGTCCCAATAATGCAACCTTATTTGCTTATATAAACAGCATATTAAAACATTTGGATGTTTTATATATAACTTTGAGATAAAAGCATAGTGTTTCTCATTATTAGCATTTACAATGGAATGTATAAACAGTCTGAACTTTTGGACTCAAATTTAAAGAGAAACTAAAGTGCTAAAACTGTTTTGTTTTGTGGATAAATATGATTTGGATATGGAAAACTGGCATATAGCACCAATCAATAGACAGTTCTAAATCTCTTGATGACTATGTATAGATATATTACAGAGGTACTCTGGTGCTGTAGACATTGCTATACAATTAGTACATAAGTCCAGTCAACAGCTACAACTTTAGCCTACTTACCATTAGACATACCTCTCAGTTACTGTTCGAAATTTTGCTGAATGTCCAGACTTTTCTTTCATAACTTTGGTCTGCTACTGGAACCATTCCAGAATTTTACAGAATGATCAGTCTTTTGACTCATACATTTGATTTGTTACTGGTACCATTTTTCGTTTTTTGGTGAATCACAGAATTTCAGTCACTGAATAATGACTGTCATTTGAGTTTCAGAATTTATACCCTTCAGAAAATACATGCCAATGCAACTATTCTAGCAACTTTACAAGGATACAAGAACATCTTTTTGGTTCTTTCTTCAGCTCTTATTTTTGGCTTTGTCCCTGATTTTAGCACTATGATGTTGACATGTATAACTACAGGTAAATTACACAATACAAAGTCACACACATAATCATTCATAAAACTCGACTAAACAATCACTCCCACATATTTCCAATGTGGGGAGTCTGTCCCCATACTCCAATCTCTCTATTGACTATTCCCAGGGTGGTACAGATAGAAAAGAAAAATATTTAAAGAAAGAGAAATTTACCATGTTCTGTTTATCTGAGTCATACAGCCTTAGGCAGTGCAGTGCAGGATCTGCAGAAAAGCAACTTCCAAAATACTAACACAACAGAAATGTAGAACACAACAAACCAGTTCTGATATTTTAGTGGACCCAAAGTAGGCCATGAATCACATCTTATCCTTTGATTCTGGTAAAATTAGCACTTTTTTTTAATTTGATGGCTTACTTTGCAAAGATGGTAAATAAAACAAGAAAAGGTTTTAGTTAAATAACTGTTTTTAAAGTGAGTTCACTACAAAAGTCTCAGTTAGAAGTCAATTATTATAAGTGTTTGAAATTGATTATCTGGCTTATGGTATGGCATGTATTGGGGCCTTTGTCTATGGCAAACTGTCAGTCTAAAAAGTTGTTTGTCACCTTCTGTTTTGGTAATGCATAATGTAAACATAAAGTAAACAGAAATTTTTTGTTTGACAACTTTGGTTTGAAGTACTTTTACTTGGTGATTTTTCATTCAAAGTAAAGTATTTTGTTAGCTGATTAAGTAGTTCTTTCAATCAATCCATTATCAAAGTTACTTTTGTACTGTCAATTAAAACGATTAACAGTTCAGTGAATACTATTTTTTTAAAGTTTTGGGTAAAACTATCATTTATTAATGGGCTATTTGATTTCTATATGGTTGAGTGTATTTTTTTTCATGATTTGCTGAACTGTTGCTCATGTTGTATTTTCACAGATTTTTGATAATGGTGTTTGATGCAGATTTATACATCCCTCTCCAGCTGAGTGACCATGGAGTCAATAAAAATAACTAATATGATTTTTTTTCTTAAATGCTTTATTTGTGTTTTACATCAGCCTGTATTTTTCAATTCATTCATGCAGGCTTTAATTTAATGACATTAATCCATTTGTATATACGATTAAATTTCATTATCTATGGTCTGTCCCACATGGTGTGGCAGCTGCTGACAAATATTTAGCTAATCCATTTTATAGACAACTGTTTTAAAGTAAGTTCACTACAGTATTTTCAAGCAGAAGTAATTTGTTTTACATGTATGCTTCAGTTTCATTAAGTGGGACCGAGATCATATGGTTGAGCTATGGTTCATTGTGAACTTTCCAATTTATAGTTTGCTGGTTAACTGATAAATTAGAAGAAGCCTCTAGTTAAGCAACTCATTCTAAATAAGTTGACTATAAAATTGGGAGGTTGGCATTATGGTTAAGGTGATTACCTTACAGACACAAGGCATAGGGTTTGAGTCTCACATTGGGTAATCAGCTAGGCTTAAAATGGCCCACAAGGGCAGTTAGCCTAGTACTAATCAATGGACGCATGAACCTATAATTAAAACTGAATTATTCTACACAGATAATTGAATTTCATTTACTGGAACCTTACCTAGATTTTGAAGTCTTTGTTCACAGTAAACTGGTGTTTTACAGGTTGATGGTTAAATTTGTTTTAGTGCTCACAGACAGTGAACATTATTTATGAAGTGCAGGATGTTCAGTTAAACACCTGTTTTAAAACAGGTTTACTGTGAGATTTTCAAAGTGAATTGTTTGTGTATATAACCTAATTTCACTTTCTAGGGGGTCTGGATCACATGATCAGATCTGTGATTGCAGTTCTTTACACTAAGCTGCCCTATTGAATATGAACTATTACTCTTGGTGCCTTTATGTTTAATGTTAGGTTGGTATTACAACATTCAGCAGTTAAAAATAAATTATTATTATTGTTATTATTAGCAGCAATTAATGTTCTTGTTTCAACCAAAGGTTGTGACAATTAAAAATGACAGGTAAACAATAAACTAAAAATCTCTATATTATACAATGTTTATTTCTATATTCTAACCCATGACATTTATATATTTTTCTTTTTCTTATAGTTCTGATATGTTTAGTTTGCCATTCTTAATGTTATATCACAATGTGATATCTTAAAAAGTGTTTAATATAATTCTTTTGAATGTCTGTGCCAGATTGCCTGTCAGTCAGGGCCCAATATTTTAATTAATGCTTCCTCTCTTAGGTTCATAGGTAAGTACTAGGCTAATGGCCCTGCAGCCAATGCAAGCCTAGCCAATAGTGTTCCCAGTCATCTGACCTACCAGACGTTAGGCCCCTGTGCTCCTATCTATCAGTGCGATTGAAGTGATCCCTGGGGTGAATTTCCTATTTTCCATCTGCTCATCAAGATTTCTCTTGAAGAGGGCCAGTGAGGTACTCTGCTTGACGTGAATGGGGAGTTTATTCCAGAATATTGGAAATCTCTGGGTTAGGAACCTATCCCTCCAGCAGGTTCTGTTTAATGTGGTGATAAGGTTGAGGTCTTTGGAGTGAGTAGTATGGAGGGTTTGGGAGTTTTTTTCAGATGAAGCATGTCTAGCAAAACTGAGTCAGACATGGCTTTGTATGGCAAGCAGAGATCGCCTCTAAGTAGGTGACATGAGAAGGAGTAAAGTTAAGTTTTGTAAGTCTATCTGCATAAGGCACATGTTTGAGTCCTAAGATCTTCTTATTGTGGAACTTCTGTGGCCTTTCCAGTTATTGGAGGTGTCTAGTGAGGTACATGCCACATGGGACATTGTACTCTATAATGGGTCTGATGAGGGCCAAGTGGAGAGAGATAATGACTTCTTTTTTCCTGGATGAGAACTCTTTTGTGATGAGATGTGAGATCCTTAATTTGCTTTGTTTTTTTTTTCATATAAACAAAGTATATGTACCAATGTTTCTTTAACATTTGTAGCACATACACAAGGTACTAATTCAATCTTATTTCATATCTTCTCTTTAATACATTACTTTTGCATGTCATATTTATACATAAGTCTTCAAAATATTCCTATTTTCTATTACTTCTAATTGTTTGTAACTATTATTTATAATTAACCCCCAAATAAAGAAATTGGAATATCTACTTTGCTGTATTTTAATCTTTTATTCTCCATTATTTGGTTATGCTCTTTCTTAAATATGGGATATATGCCTTTTTTGTTTGAATTATCTTTTTCCATTCTCTCCCTCTCTCTCTCTCTCACTCACACACACACACACACACACACACACACACACACACACACATATATATATATATATATATATATATATATATCTCATCAGACAATGAACATTTACAATGCTGACCATCAAAAGAATGTTAATTTTAGATAAAATATTTTTTTTACATTGATAAGTCCCTACAACCCCATACTCTCAATAATTATTTATACCAATTCCAAGACTGTATAACAGTGAGGTAAGGGCAAATTACCTTACATCACAATCCCATACAAATGCTGGTGGCAAAAACTCCACTGAAAAAGAACATTTGTTCATATGAGAATTTGCTGTTAATTACAGCTTGAAAAAAGTTTACTCATATGAGTGTACAAAGTTTCAGACTGTAATCATATGCATATATTATACATTTCTCTTTCAGTTTTTCTTGTAAATAATCATTTCACAGATTCGATGTACCAGTCTGCTCAAAAAATATTCCTAAATACTTTAATATTTTCATCTTTTCTACTTCCCATCCTTTAATATAATCATGAATTTTAATTTCCTTCTTCTTAAAAAGCATATACTTTATCATTATTAATTTTCAATTCTATCTTGTTTATTTCTTTCTGAAACATCTCAATTTGACTTTGTAACTTCGTCCTTTTAAGTGTGAATGATATAATATTATCTACATACCAAATTATAGCACATGGAAGTCCATAAATTTTTAGACTGTCTTTCTCTTCTATGCCACATTTTCCTAGAACAATACACACACACACACATGCACACATATATATATATATATATATATATATATATATATATGTATGTATGTATATATATATATATATATATATATATATATATATATATATATATATATAGTAAAATCGCAGTAGGTTGACACACCATGATGTGAACAGCAAGAAAGTTGATAGCAAAAACTTGATATATGCAAAAGTATATCAGTTGTGCTAGATTGATAATCCTCCGGTGAGGGAATATTCCCTTTCCACAGGGACTGTGCAGTCTTGGAGTTATTACATATAATTAGCAGGGGGTATAAGGATGCAGTGGGGCTTGCCCCTTACAAAAAGGCAATTTTTTTTTTTGTTGGTTGCATGTGGGAAGGATTTTGCTCAAATGCATGTAGTGACTGCATTTCTGATGTCAACCTTTTGCTGTCAACTTTCTTGATGTCAAATTTGTGGTGTGTCAACCTAGTAAGGAAGACCAATATGAGTGTATATATATATATATATATATATATATATATATATATATATATGTGTGTGTGTGTGTGTATTAAAAATAACCAAGGGGTCAACAAACATAGGAACATAGGCACCATAGAATGCCTAGCCATACACACCTTCAAGCAGGCAAACTTAAAAGTTCTTGTCATCCTTTTTTAACCACTTAATTATGCTCACTTCCCAAACTGAGTAATGTACTTGATAATTGCCATAAAAATTGTATTTACTCATCCAGTCATCAAGACTAGTCTTAAAGGTAGCAGGACTTGATTTGACCTGTAGTGGTAACTTATTCCTTAGGCTAGGGATATTTTGACTTAGAACTCTACCCTTTCCTATGCAATGGACCTATATTCTGTACTTTCCTCCACACTCTTACCTAACTCCTTTATTAATATCTATAGTTATTTCATCTGGACAGTGTTTTTTCCATTATAATTGTTTCATTAGTAACATTAATGTTAAAAAACTCAAATATCTCCCTCACCATTCTGTTCAACATATTTTTATTTATGCTGTTAAAAGCTGCTTCTAGATCTCTAAAAGCTGTCAAGTGGAATTGATCTCACAATTTAATAACAACATTATTAAATTGCCAATGTCTGATTTATATATACTAATTTATATCTTGAATATTCCAACCTATTTAACCTTTTGTTTACTTGATACACAATAACTGTTGCAAAAAATATAGAGATGAATCTAATAATGTTATGAGACAATAACTGCTAGGGTCTAATTTAATTCCTTTCTTGTATATAGGAGCTATCCTATTACTTTTCTAAGAAAATCTCTGTTAAATTATTTTTTTAAATTCTCCTTTAAATTTGAATTCCCAGTTTCTTGAGGTCTATTTATACCATTCATTAAGTACTCCATATGGGCTAGGAACTTTGTTTTGTTATTAGTTATTCATTTTCTTTACAAGTAAACTTTAAAACAAATTCACTTTTTCCTTCCCCTCTGATCTATATTTGTCTACTTGTCCAAATTTGTTTGTAATATAATCTCTCAGACATCTTCATAAATACATCAGTACCCTCCTGATCTATTTTTATTTATACAAATAGAAAATAGCCTTCAATACATTTTATGTCATTTACCTTAATAGCTTGTAATATAAAATTACATAATTTTCAACTAAATTCTCTCTTTATCATTTTTATCTTTATAACTTTAGCTCTTTATAACTCTTCCTTTCTTGTTGGAAATTGCTAAGTTCATTCCAATTTCTAGATTGCAGCCAACTTCTCATTTTTCTTCTCATCTTTTTCTTTTCTATACATTCACTAAAAACAACTTAAATAAGATTAGATTGTACCTATATTTTTTCTCAAATAAACTCATTCAAATGAATTAGTAAATATTCAGTGTATAGTGAGAGCTTGAGCCTAGATCGTGTGTTTGGGCTGCTATTAGCAAATGTTCTGATCTAGCACCCTTACTTCATTCCAGCAAGAATGAAGACATTTTCTTAAAATCTGGAGATAGCACTGTTATAAAAATAAGTTTTATTATAAGGTCTCTACTTCAAATGGTTTCCCTCAAGGTGACTGACACCATTTATTGCAGGGTGCAACCCTCTCCCCTTACTGACTCTACAGTCACTTCCTGTGTACAGTTTAATTTTACTAAAAACTACTTACTGCTGTTTCAATGGCATATACATTAGGCTAAACTACCAATCAGCGTATAACACTTACTGCACTCACTTTAATGAAACTGGCACCACTAAAACTGCATTTTTCCTGACTGCAAGAATTCCCTTCTTAGAAATGATATTCCATAAAGCTGATTCTCTAAAACTAAATTCAGCTACATTCCTAAATAGAAAAAGGGCCTTGAGAATTTTTTTGGGGGGTTACTCTCCAACAACCCCAGGCTGAATTATGTTCTCATTTTCTCATTGAATTTGCATGCTCTTCTAGTGGGTTTTGATGTATGTGTCATAACCATTCTTAATACATGCACCTATGAAAATTATATATTAAACAGATAATAAGATGAAAATTATAATCAGTTCTCTGATTGTAACCTGCTTATTATGTGTTTGAGACATGGATGCCAAGACATTTACCTTGACAGCCAGGTGAATCTTGGCATCCATGTTGAGAACAAATAATATATAGTTGTGACTGGAGGGCCAATCATAATTCTTTGTAGTGAATAGAGATTTATTTACTCTAAAACAACCAGTTCCCGTGGTATCCATGGTGTCCCTTGATGTCTTACACAGTATGTCAATATCCTGGGTCCAAAAACAAATAGTGAAGAAACTGCTATGTGTGGAAAATCTAAGATTCACTAAAGTCCAGGCACCTAATAAAAAACATACTGTGAATATCCAAATTAGTAGGTGGTAGAATTACTTTCTTTAAAAACTTTCCAGAGTATAAATCCACTAATGAAAGCAGGGCAGCATAAGCTGGTTCAAGTCAAATCTTATTTATTAAAAAAATTATCAGGGTATGTGGGGGCACCTACCTATATATTGAATTTTTATGGTTAGTCATACCGGGCACTTAATTGAATGGGCAGGGCAGGGTCACCCAGTAGAGCAACACCATTTGGTTGACACATATACAAGATCAACAATCCCTCTGTAGGAGAATATTTCCTTTCCCTGTAGATTGTGTGATCCAGTAATTAGTAGATGTAATATAAATGTGAGAGAGACATGTATGCACTTTTTCACAAGATATATGAAAATATATTGAACTGCTTTAATGATCCTGATAATGTTCACAAAATTGAGACATTACATAAGAAAGACCGAATATCTGTAGTTTATAATGTCCTGTTGGCTATCTGTAATAATTTATAATTTCTTGGGAAAGTAAAATGGCAAATGGTTATTCAAAAATAAATTTCTGTTGATGTATGGAGGAATAATCTTGTGTAAACTGTTATTTTGGATGGTCTGGTTAGAATTCTTGTATTCAGTATAAGATTTTGTATGGCATTCATTATACTCCACATAAGTTGTTCTTGATGAAATGCTCAAATTATACCAGATGTTGGCATTGTGAAGATCAGGGTGCAGATTTGTTTTATTTTTGGTGATGATGTTTTTTACTACAGGAATGTTGGAAAAAGATGAATGAGTGGGTTAATATTTTACTTGGTCATAATGTGCCTGTAACACTGAAGTTATGCTACTTGATATATTGCTATTTTTTCTAAAGATGAGTGTTTTTATATATATATAATGGAGTGGCAATGGGCACTCCTTATGCTAATAGTTATGCCAATGCTGTTATGTCCAAATGGGAAATGGAAAATGTCATAAAAGGAACATTTGATAAAATGATTATGTTTTATAGGAGATTTGTAGATGATCTCTTTCTTTTATGGAGAGGGACAGAAAGTCAGTTAAATGAATTCTTAGAATTCATTAATAACTCTACAGAATTTCTTAACTTTACCATGAATCGTTCTACTGATGGTATCAGTTTTTTGGATGTTTATGTAGAGAAAGATAGTACAGGCAAGATTAGCACAAGAATGTACAGAAAGACCTGCCATGCAAACAAATTATTAAGTAGAGATAGTATGCATCCCAATTTTATATTCAGAAATGTAGCACAAAACCATTTCCTAAGGGCATCAAGATTAAGTGTAAAAACCGAAGAATATGAGAAACAACTAATTTTGACAGGAA
This sequence comes from Protopterus annectens, assembly GCF_019279795.1. Lineage (NCBI taxonomy): Eukaryota > Metazoa > Chordata > Ceratodontiformes > Protopteridae > Protopterus > Protopterus annectens. The sequence continues at coordinate 234,848,820 of NC_056749.1, forward strand.
AAGAATTACTAGATAGAGGCTATGATAACAGAATGGTAACTAAAAACATGGAAGATGTGATGAGTAAAAGAGAGAATAAGGCTAAACCATATTTCTCAAAACAATTAGTGAATGGGAAAGAGAAAGTGACTCACAAGAATGTAAGGATGTGTTTAAATTATTCAAGAGATGTTGGGCTGTACACTAATTTTATAAATGAACATTGGAATATATTAACATCAGATTGTAAAATGAAAGAGTTAGTAGGCACAAAGCCACAATTTAGCTTTAAAAATAAGAAGAATTTAAAAAGAAGGCTCTGTATACACAGAGAACTGAAAGGTAGAGAAAATGAAAAGGGCACTAGACCGTGTGGCAAGTGCAACTTTTGTAGTTTTATTTGTAATGATTCACAATTTAAACACCCTGACACAGGGGAGACGTTTTATCTGCGAACCTATGCGAAATGTGATACAGCACATGTAGTATATCTGGCTATCTGCCAGGCATGTCACAAATTTTATGTAGGGAAAACAGATCGTCTTTTAAAAGATAGGATAAGAGAACACCTATATCACATTAAGAAAAGAAGTAGTTTTAATGCACTAGTGAAGCATGTGTCAGTTACCAATGAACAACATGTTTTTAAATTTGTTGTCTTGTGTAGAACATTCACTGATATAAGAGGGGGTGATATAAAAGCAAGGACTGAGGAAAAAGAAGCTGAATGGATTATTAGGTTAAGGGCTAGTTCAGGGCATGGACTGAATGATTCTGTTCCTATAAGACCAATATTAAAAAAGAGACCATTGAATAGGTGAATGCTGAATTTTTTAGAACTTTACGTATGCTTTTAAAATATATTTTTTATACTATATAAGTTTAGAATTTGTAAAAGTGGATCAAGAAAGTAACACTTAGAATGTCTATATATGCCTTTAAAAATGGTTAAGCAGAGTCATGTGACTGATTTTAAATGTTATATAAGGTGTGTGTATTTTAATGGTTGCTATACACCTGAAGAAGCTGTTTGTGAAAGCGCTTGTGTACCAATAAAACCGTGTTGCAGCCGAGTGGAATCCAGATCTTTGTTCTGTGGTTGGAGAAATTTGAGTATACACCTTATTAAGCTGAGGTTGCTGTTTTGGAGTATATTTTTTACTAAACTGAAGCTGCTGTTCTGAAGCCTCACCTTTGCAGTTCATGGATTTTGTGTTTACTTTGTGGATACTCTGGAATACTTTTATGCAAAGGTGCCTGTAACATTGGGTGGTTTGTATAATTAAATAATCGGTGTTAAGTACATTGCTATTTCTTAACATTTGATTCCCAGAGATCAAATCCATATTTTTAAGCTTAACATTTTTGAAAATTTAGTCTATATAGACATTCTGGTGTAAATGCTATGGGGAATAATGTGACATGCCATGGTTTTCATTTGTATTTTAATAGATATTTCTTTAAGAGCTACTTCATATTATTGCTGTTATTTAAAGTTTTTATGTGATGTATAATGATGGTGTTTATTTAATCAAATGGTTTCATGCATTTTTCCAAATGGCTGAATAATCAGAATTAACCATAAAGCTATTATTTTTAATAACTGAGGCTACAGTATATGTTTCTTTGACAGGAAATCCTATTCAACCATCTTTCCATTGTCTTACATGATGCCCCACATCTATAATTGATTTGTTTGGGCATTATAAGAGCAACAAACAAATCTCAGTAAATTGTTTAATGTGTTCTTTAGAAGAAACTAAATAATTTGTTTGTATAATGTGTAGCATTTTGAGTAAATAATCATAGAAAAAACAACTTATTCCATTTATTTTTTTAACATTGTATAAGTTTTAATCTATTGTGATTTCCTTTTACCTGCATATTATACTAACCCCCTAAATAATTAATCTATTTACTATCACATTTAAAATCACTACTACTTTTCATCAAATACATTTTATGTAATATTTTTTTAAATAATGAGTTGTTAGTCTTATTCTGATTGAAGTTTAGACCTTCCATCAGTTGAAAATATGATTTTTTTATATTTGCTAGTGAAAAATCAGTATTACCTATTGCTAACAGTATTTCATTGGCAAATAACTCACTTTTTAGAAATATAAGGATAATTTATTTTAAATCTTTCTATATCCTTGTTAAATTTTTATTAGCTAGAGGCTCAGTAGCCAAAGCAAATAAAGGAGAAAAGGGACAACCTTGTTTTGTGTACTTGCTTATCTTTAGTGACTAACAAATAAGAGATATAAAATTACTTGGAAAGCTATATATTTCTAATACTTTACTTGAAAAAGAAAAATCCACTAAATCAAATGCATTGTCTCCATTCAGGCTAATGTATATTTTCAGTGCACTAGCAAAGAGTGACATAAAGGTGTATAATCATTCAGTAATGATACATGTATATAAGAAGAACATAACGCTGGATTTTTATCCTGTTTTAGTAAAAGAGCAATTATTGTGTGTTTCCATGATTGTGGTATGTTAAGTATAGTTTTAATTCTTGTGGATAGTTTCTGTAAAATACATAAAAACATTTTAGGTAATAATGTATATAATTTAGGAATGATGCCATCACTGCCTAGGGCTTTGTCTTCCTTCAGCCTTTTAATTTGCTACTTTATTTTTGTTATAGAACTTTTTTTCTATTTTTATTATTTGCTCTGAAAATAGTTTTTGTTGGTTCATAGGTAGGCACTAGGCTATCGGCCCGAGGGCCTACATAAGCCTTGCCAGAAAGGTTCCCTGGCTTACGCCACCCAAGAAAGTTATTTTCCTGTGCCACTGTTGAGCAGAGACACAGAAGTGATCCCTGGTGTGTATTTCCTATTTCCCATCCACTCATCAAGCTTTTTCTTGAAGAGTGCTAATGAAGAAATTTGCATATAGCTTCATAAGTATATACCTGTTTAAATCAGTATCATTTACTGTTTCATTTTCTATACAACTGTTCTGTGGATTAATTTTGTTATAGCATTTTTAAAACAGTCCAGAATTTTTTCTATATCCCTATATTTAATGTTACTACATTGATATGATTAGCTCTTGCTATCATTTTGGATTTAAGCCTTTCAGAGTTAGAGAATGACAATGCAATAGGTATTAGAGAATAGGCATGAAATTGACTTTTCTAAATTAATTGAAACCTTATGCATGTAGGTTCTTCAGAATCACTGTATTCATTTTAATTTCATTTCTGATAATGAGCCATTTTCTTACTTTAGCATTTTTAAATTTATTTTGTCTGTGTTTTATTACAGTTCCAATATGTTTTTATCTAACTGTTTTTCTTGATGTAATACCAAGTTGAGACTTGACCATATAACTATGCAGTTGAGGAGTTCAATATTGTGGTCTTCAACATTTTGATCTTTCAATATTATAGTTTCTGGATTATGGATTTTAAGCGGGAAATTCAAAACCTCTAATACCGGAGGTTTCGAATTTCGTGCTTCTGAGGTTTCGCTGTGGGTATGGATTCAGGTAAGTGTGTATGTGTTAAGGGTTTTGGGCAGCGGCTGTGGTATGTGTCAGTGTGTTTTGTTGCTGTGATGTCTGTGTGCGAGGAGGATGTAGCTTGTGAGGTGGTGTTTTGTGTGTGTATGTAGTACAACCTTGGAGTGAGAATATTTATGTATGGGGTCACAGCCTCCCACATGAGGGGTGCAAGGGGCTTGCCCCCCTGTTTTTATGTAGTAGAGAGCTTGTGTTTGTGTGTGGGGAGGAAGGTGTGTGTGTGAGTGTGTGTGTGTATGGAGTAGAAGTGTTTGTTTGCGTCTTTCGGCTTTACCCGGTTAGGGGTCGCCACAGCAGAACTCCGTTCCACTAATGATTGGCAGTTGATTTTTATGTACCGGCTTGCCAGGCCTGACGCACAACCTTCATCGAAGGTACGCCCATTCACGCATGTCTCCACGCAGAAGATGCTTTAGCTGAGAATTGAACCGGACAGCGTCTTACTGTGAGACGACAATGCTACCGCAGCACCACCACCGCAGTGAAATTCAAAATCTCCTGTGTGCGAGATTTTGAATTTCGCGGTTCTGAGTTTTCATGGTTTTAAAATTTTGACTTTATAGATTCGAAATACTGAATTTCAACATTTCAAGGATATAAAGTGAATCCATATATATATATATATATATATATATATATATATATATATATATATATGTATATATAATTAGCAGGAGATATTGGGTGTGCAGCCCAGATTATAAATAATATTTACTTTGTGCTAATTACTCTTACTGTCTTTTTCCTATTGTTTAACTATGTACTCTGTTTCTGTAGTCATTAAATCCCCCCTATATTCAGTGTGAAAGAGGAAGAAAAAAGGTGAATAATGAGTGTTTGTAAAGATAGCTGCTACATGTGAATCAACACTTCAGCTGAACATTAGTTACATATAATTTTATATATATATATATATATATATATATATATATATATATATATATATATCTTAAACAACACTCAGATACTTATTTTACTCATTACAATACAAAGGCATACTTCATCAGAAAAAAATGTTCAGTAGTTTTTCGTCGCACGTGTCTACTGAGTTTGCTTCCAGAACCTTCTGCCACCTCACTCTATGCTCTGTCCACTCTAATGGCAAAAAGCTTATCTCAGTGAGTAAAAATAAGATATACTTTAAAATCTAAAATGCTTTACATAAAATTAATTCTAAATACTTTACTGAATTTATAGTTTTCAGTGATTTTTTTCTTCAGAGTACTACTAATAGGAATATTGGTATTCAAGCCATGTAAAACATTTACATTTAATCTTAGTTGCAATAACAGTTCTTTATGTTCTAAATATTTTTCCAGTCTTTACCTCCATTACCTTCTGGGACCTTTACCAGTATAAAGAACTTTATATAGTGTGTTATTCATATAATTTATTGTTTCTTGAATAAATGCATTGGTAAATCCTCCTTTAAAATTGTCCATCTGTTTTTCCCACATAAATGCTCCACAACTGAGGCAGTTAGCAATGTATATGACTCCAGGTGTTGTACAGTCATTTCTGATGTTTGTATCACTACTTCTTTCATAACTTTTAAATGTCCTATATGATCTTTTTTAAGATATATGACTTGTGCTGCATAGTGGACCATGATTCTACTCCAAAACTGTAAAAAGATTTACATATTAAGCATTTCCCTAGTACAAGATGTGACGATTGGGGAGAGATGGGCGAAGGCTGCCAGCCTAGTCAAATAGAATTTGATATATAATTCTGGCATTTGTAAATAAATGTAAAATGCAGGCATGTTTTCTTGATAATAAATGTAAAATACATGCATGTTTCTTGAGTGTAAAGAATACTGTGAAATGTGGAACTGCAAAATATGTGACAACGTTACACTCTACTGGCCCAGTGAAGCATGTTGTGACCCTTTCATGTTAGAAATCGGCTCCAGTGCTGCCGGATGAAGGTTTCATGCCCATTGTTTTAAGGCTAAAGTTTATGACCAGAATTTAGACGTGGAAGGTGCTTTATTGCTTTGGTTTCTACTAGCATATACATGTGAAATGCCTTGTATTGTTGTAAGTTTCTGAACAGGTGTTAGATTGCTAAATAATGCAGTTTGTGGTCTGAGAACTCAGATCAGGTGTTAAGATGATGCAATATGAATGCTGGGAAAACCTAAGTGTCAAATATGATGTAATTTGGGAGGGCCTTAAAGACATGTTTGTTAGTAATGTTTAAATATTATTTCTCACAAGAGACGGGAGCATGTTGATCTTGATATCCAACTTATCAGCCCTTTGCCTTATGCTCACATGTAAGTTTTAGCACTGTGATTTCTTGTAGGAATAGTTAAAGCTAGTAAAGATTAATTAGGTATTTTTCTTTGAAATCAGACCTGTACTACTGTATTATTTTAAGTTTCTGTTTGATCTCTGAACTCTTAGATATCCCTGTGGGGTAGTAGTTTCGTCGTGTGTTTTAATTATTTATTATTAAATATTTTTAAAACCTTCTACCTGTGGCTGGTTTGTGTAGAGGTAAGCTCTGGAGTACATTGCATATTTATAGAGGTTATTGTAATAGGCCACTCTAAAGTAAGCCTTGACTGTTAGTCATACTACCATTGGATAATAATATTGCACAGTAATAACTGGACACCCTTTTAAGGGCCTTTTAGTAGCTGATATTATTAGCTGGGTGGTGGCAGTAATTACTACCATATAGTCTGGGTAAAGGGGCACAGCTGGAGAATCTGTGTCAGCCTTTCCCAGTAGTGTCTGTAAAGTTGTATAAATACTTATCTCAAAGTGTGTGTTGTGTCAGCTACTTGGTAGGGACATGAAGCACTGGTTGGACAGAGAGGGTACTGGAGGTTCTAGCTTTCCCAGCTAGGCTGAGACCTGGACCCTATAGCTGTGCCAGTGAGGAGTCTTATTGGGGACTGGTGAGCAAAGGAGCAACCAGCCCCAGACTGACTGTGATCTCTGTGTGCACTTAAGGGAAACTGTACTTTACTGTGTGCATTAGTTATCCTTTTCTCTTCTATGAGACGACCTTCCTGGTGTTAGTGGTGAAGATTGAGGCTCCTTGATTGCTGGGCCAAGGCACGGTTGTCACAAGTGTCTGGCAGTGGTGGGATCGACTTCACATACTTATTGGCTTGGGTAGAGCGAATTCCTGTAGCTTATGTACAGTGATCTCTAAAAGTGTTTGGTACTCTAAAATAGCCACACAGTGTATACTCAGAGTTCAGATCACAATTGTTTTATTTCTTGTGTTAGTTTAGTGTTAGTCAGGGTGAGCAGGCAGCATGTCAGCAGAAGAGTATGGAAAGCTGACAAGCTGGCAGAGAAACCTGACTAAAGCAAACCTGATTTCAGCCTTGGTTACAGCTGCATCAGAAAACAGTAGCCTGGAGGACAATCAGACTGACAGTGGAGATACAATATCCTCGGAGAATGGATAGCTCAACCTTTCTGTAGTGGACTTAAAAATCCAGCTGGAGTTAAAGAGACTTGATTTGGAGGCCAGGCATATCAAACTAGAAGCAGCTGAGAAAATGAGGAATCTACAAGCTGAGGAAAATGAATGGCAGAGGAGGCATGAGAGGGAAATGCTGACTCTTTGCCAGATTGATGGAGGTAATGAGGAAGGGAGTAACCAGACCCCAGAAGCACAAAAGGTCAGTCAATTTCTTCCATAGTTTAAAGAGGGGGATAATTTTGATAGCTTCATTCATATGTTTGAGCGGGTATGTAAACAGTATGAAGTTGACCAAGGGCTCTGGGTACGGTTCCTGACCCCCTTACTCCATGGTAAAGCTGTAACTTCTTTAGCAAAAATTCATGACACTGACTGTTTTGATTATACTGCTGTAAAAAGACATTTATTAGAATGTTTTAAGGCAACACCTGAAATGTATAGGAAAAAGTTTCATGAGCATAGAAGCAAGGCAGATGAAAATCTATGTGAATATGGTGTTGAACTGAGCACTTATTTTCATAGCTGGGTGAGTGGATGTCAGGTCACCACTTTTGAAGGGCTGGCAGACCTTTTGGTGAGGGAACAAGCCCTTAGCACATTGCCTGAGGACATGGGGATCTGATTAGCTGATAGACAGTGTGCTACATCAGAGGAGTTGGGGAAGAAGGGAGACCTATACCTAGCAAGCAGGGCAGCGCTGCACTGGAAAGGGACCCCCAGTACTGCTCATGGGACTAAAGGAACCAATGGTGGGCAGCACAGACTGCCCCAACAGAATCTGCCAGTAGCAGGGGAAGCCACTAGTCCAGGAACACATCCAGGAGCTAGAGTTAAATGTTTTGGATACAACCAGTGGGGCCATGTGCATACAGATGTCCATGGAGGCAAGGTTGGGAACTAAAGGTGAGGGAGCCAGTAAGTGGGAAAGACAAAATGCCAAAAGTGGGTTGTCTTGAGACAACAGGGGTATGGAACTACCATCCTGCAGATGTCCTGAGAGGGAAGGATTTGGATGAGGCAGTACTATGTACTTATGCAGTTACATGCAGTGAGGCTAGGCGACAAGCATGTGGATCTGGTAACGTGGGAGAGACCCAGACAGACTGCATATCTGCAGCCAGGACTGCTGAGGTGGTTACTTCAGGGAGTGAGCTATGCTGTAGCAATGAGACTGAATGTGAGCTACAGCTGCTTGTGGGTACTGTTGTTCCCTTGGACAGGGTAACTACAACGGTAGAGGTGAGTAGTAGTACCCAGGCTGACAGTGAGGCACCGCTGTCAGAGGATGCCAGACTTCCTGTGGAAGGGAAGCTGGGAAGTGTTACAAGGAGAGACTTGAGACAGGCTCAGCTCTCAGACTCTACATTGCAAGGTCTGAGGCAGGTAGCTAGGGAGGCACCTGATTCTCAAGGGAAGGGTGAATCTGTATACTGGAACAAAGGGTTATTGTACAGAGAGTGGACCCCTGCAGGAAGGCTAGAAGGTGAGAGAGTACAGTAGTTGGTAGTTCCTAGAGCTTACCATCTGGTGCTTCTAGCCATAGTCCATGATATTCCCTTTGCAGGTCATATGGGCATAAAATGTACAAAGAGGCATATTATGCAAAACTTCTATTGGCCTGGAATTTCCAGAGATGTAACAGGGTACTGCAGGACCTGTGAGCAGTGCCAAAAGGTAGGCAAGGCAGGAGAAAAGGTGAGAATTCCTTTGAAGCCTTTGCCTGTGATTGAGGAGCCATTTCAGAGTTCAGCTGTGGATATTTTGGGTCCTCTGAGTACCTCAAGCTCCACGGGGAAAAAGTATATCCTAGTGATTGTAGATTATGCTATACGATATTCTGAGGCAGTGGTTTTGTCCTCCATTGAGGCAGAGAAGGTAGCAAATGCTTTGCTAGAGATTTTCAGCAGGGTAGGTTTCCCAAAGAAAATACTGTCTGACAGAGGTGCCAATTTTATGTCAGACCTGCTGGCTTGTCTGTGGAAGTCCTGTGGGGTGAAGCAAATGAAGACCACCCCCTACCATCCCCAGACTAATGGTCTTGTTGAGAGGTTAAACTCTACAATCAAGTCCATGCTACTGGCATTTGCAGATCAGTTTAAGAGGGAGTGGGACAAATATTTGCCCCATCTGTTGTTTGCTTACAGAGAGGTTCCCCAGGAATCCACAGGTTTTTTGCCCTTTGAGTTGCTACATGGGCATAGGGTGAGGGGACCTCTAGATTTAATTTGAGATGAGTGGGAAGATGAGTGTGAGTCTCACAAGGAGTCTGTTGTGGCATATGTCCTGAACCTCAGGACAAGGCTCTGGGAACTCATGGCCCTGGCCCAGGAGAACCTGGCAGAAGCCAAACAACAGAAAAAGGTGTGGTATGACTGGAATGCTCGAGCTAGAGAGTATGCTGTAGGGCAGCAGGTGATGGTTCTCATTCCTGTCAGACACAACAAGTTGCAGGCAGCTTGGGAGGGACCCTACAAGGTGATAAGAAAGGTAAGCAATGTTAACTACATGTTGGAAGTGCTAGGCAGACGGCAGGGGCACAAATTGTACCATGTCAACATGATGAAACCTTACCATGATAGGGAGACCCTTGTGCTGAGCATCTGCAGCAGATTGCAAAAGGAGTCTGAGAGAGATCTTGTGACCGATCTCTTCAGTGAAGCTCGGGCTGACACCTCGGTGGAAGGGGTATCAGTGTCCCAGCAGTTATCTCCTACCCAGGCTCGAGAAATCCAAACAGTGTTGCAGGAGTTTTGGGGCATGTTCACCGGGAAACCAGGGAGCACCCACCTGGTGCAGCACCAGGTGGATACAGGGCCCCAAACGCCTATCAGGCAGGCCCCTTATAGGGTGCCTGAGAGAGTCAAACAGACTCTGAGGGAAGAGGTACAGCAGATGTTGGAACTAGGGATGATTCAAGAGTCCAACAGTCCCTGGACCTCACCAGTGGTACTGGTGCCAAAGAAGGATGGCAGCATCAGGTTCTGTGTGAATTACAGGAAATTAAATAGTCACACAGATTCAGATGCTTACCCCATGCCTAGGACAGATGAGGCCCTAGAGCAGCTGGGTGGGGCTAAGTATCTTACAACCATTTATCTTACCAAGGGTTACTGGCAGGTGCCCTTGACTCCCAGTGCTAGAGAGAAGTCAGCCTTTGTGACTCTTTTTGGCTTGTATGAGTTCACAAAGATGTCCTTTGGGATGAAGAATGCCCCAGTGACTTTCCAGAGGTTGGTAGATCATATCTTAGCAGGAGGGTTTGCCCTTGCTTACATGGATGATATTGCTATGTACAGCCATTCCTGGCAAGAGCACCTTCAGCATGTCAGGGAGGTGCTGGGCAGACTACAGAGGGCAGGGCTGACCATTAAGCCAAGCAAATGTCAGGTGGGTATGGCAAAAGTCTCCTACCTAGGACATAGAGTGGGGAGTGGTACGATAAGGCCAAAACCTGCCAAAGTGGAAGCTATTCAGGCATGGCCTGCACCTGTTACCAAAAAGCAGGTGAGGGCATTCTTGGGGACAGCAGGATACTACAGAAAGTTCATTCCCAATTATAGTACCATAGCTGCTCCCCTAACAGACCTGACAAGAAAGAACAGGCCAGATAAGGTAGTGTGGACCCCAGCATGTGAGTAGGCATTTCCGAAGCTTAAGGAAGCTTTGGGAGGACCCTCTGTGTTAGCCAGTCCAGACTACAGCAAAGACTTTGTTGTGCAAGTGGATGCTTCAAACTATGGGGTGGGGACTGTACTTACCAGATTTCTTCAGAGGGACAAGAGCACCCAGTGGTTTATCTCAGTTGTAGGCTCCAACCCAGGGAGGAATGCTATGCAGCGGTAGAAAAAGAATGTCTAGTCATAGTGTGGGCACTACAAAAACTTCAGCCTTATCTGTATGGTAGAAAATTCACTGTGATGACAGATCACAACCCTCTAACATGGTTAAACAGAGCCAGTCAGCAAAATGCCAAGTTGCTAAGATGGAGTCTGGGGTTGCAAGCATATGATATGTCAGTGCAGCACCAGAGTGGGAGAAGCAATGCCAATGCAGATGTGCTCTCAAGACAGTGAATGGGGTGAGGTACACCCAGATAGACCTTATACTCTCAAGCGATGTTTCTCTAGGGGCACTTGAAAAAATTTCTTGAGTTCCCTGGGGGGGGGGATGTGATGATTGGGGAGAGATGGGTGAATGCACCAGCCTTGTCAAATAGAATTTGATATATAATTCTGGCATTTGTAAATAAATATAAAATACAGGCATGTTTTCTTGATAATAAATCTAAAATACAGACATGTTTCTTGAGTGTAAAGAATACTGTGAAATGTGGAACTGCAAAATATGTGACAACATTGCACTTTACTGGCCCAGTGAAGCATGTTGTGACCCTTTCATGTTAGAATTCGGCTCCAGTGCGGCTGGATGAAGGTTTCATGCCCATTATTTTAAAGCTAAAGTTTATGACCAGAATTTAGATGTGGGAGGTGCTTTATTACTCTGGTTTCTGCTAGCATATACATGTGAAATGCCTTGTATTATTGTAAGTTTCTGAACAGGTGTTAGATTGCTAAATAATGCAGTTTGTGGCCTGAGAACTCAGACCAGATGTTAAGATGATGCAATATGAATACTGGGAAAGTGTCAAAAATTATGTAATTTGGGAGGGCCTTAGAGACATGTTTGTTAGTAATGTTTAAATACTATTTCTCACAAGAGACAGGAGAGCATTTTGATCTTGATATCCAACTTATAAGCACTCTGCCTTATGCTCACATGTAAGTTTTAGCACTGTGATTTCATGTAGGAATAGTTAAAGCTAGTAAAGATTAATTAGGTATTTTTCTTTGAAATCAGACATGCACCACTGTATTATTTTAAGTTTCTGTGTGATCTCTGAACTCTTAGATATCTCTGTGGTGTAGTAGTTTTGTCTTGTGATTTAATTATTTATTATTAAATGTTTTTAAAACCTTCTACCTGTGGCTGGTTTGTGTAGAGATAAGCTCTAGAGTGCATTGCATATTTATAGAGGTTACTGTAATAGGCCACTCTGAAGTAAGCCTTGACTGTTAGTCATACTACAATTGCTTAATAATATTGCACAGTAATAATTAGACACCCTTTTAAGGGCCTTTTAGTAGCTGATATTATTAGCTGGGTGGTGGCAGTAATTACTACCGTATAGTCTGGGTAAAGGGGCACAGCTGGAGAATCTGTGTCAGCCTTTCCCAGGAGTGTCTGTGAAGTTGTATAAATACTTATCTCAAAGTGTGTGTGTGTGTGTGTTGTGTCAGCTACTTGGCAGGGACACAAAGCATTGGTTGGACAGAGAGGGTACTGGAGGTTCTAGCTTGCCCAGCTAGGCTGAGACCTGGACCCTATAGCTGTGCCAGTGGGGAGTCTTATTGGGGACCTGGTGAGCAAAGGAGCAACTAGCCCCAGACTGACTGTGATCTCTGTGTGCAGTTAAGGGAAAGTGTACTTTACTGTGTGTATTAGTTATCCTTTTCTCTTCTATGAGATGACCTCCCTGGTGTTAGTGTTGAGGATTGAGGCTCCTTGATTGCTGGGCCAGAGCACCGTCGTCACACAAGACATGATATTAACAGCTTAGGAATGTTTAATATAACCTTGCTACCTAAGTGTCTCATATTAGAGACTAACTGCAGACAAAGATGACCAGCAAAGAGCAGTGGGAGAAGGTAAAACAGCACTTAAAAGTGGTTATAACTTCACTCTGCCCTACTTTATAAAATAATGTGGCCGAATGAAGTACTTAACAGCTTTTAAATTCTGTTTTACCATCTGCCAGAGGAGCATTTAATTTCTCCCTGCTGTACCCCTCAACTGTCACTGATTATGCAAGTAATTTCTGATTTTACCTCAAATTTTTCTCTTCCCCTTGTAAAGTTCTTGTTTTTCAGGTTAATCACCGAGGATTACAGATAGTTAGAAACATTAAAGTTTCTTACTTCTTATTGTTCAGAAAATGCATGTTGATGCAAATCCTTTTGTCCTATTAGCTGTTTTAGTGACCTATAGCAATATTTAAAAATTGTTCTTGATTTTATTTTTTTGACCTACATTATGTTTGGATTAGTCCAGACTTTTTAAGCAAAGATGCTGCTGTAGATTTGACAATACTCACTAAGTAAAACAACAATAACTTAAACTGCACAAAATGTAATCAATCCAGTAAGCACTTCGGTCTCAAAGAGACTTCATCAGATTGACAAAACAAGTACTCACTAAGTGCTTTACTGTCTTTCAAAGCCAGTAAAATGCGTTGCACTCCTATGCTTTCTCTCTTATCTTTCTCAAATGGGTAGTTCATGGAGCAGAGAAAGCTCCATGCACTACAAAGAATTAAGATTAAATCTCTGATCATAACCCTCTGTTATGTTTCTTGACATCAATGCCAAGATTCACTTCTTGAATTTAACTTTTCAGGTAGAATTTCTTGGCATCCATAACTTGAACACATAACAAGTTGGTTATGACCAGAGTCTCAGTCATAAACCTTTATGTTGCACACAATTTGCAGTTCCATTCTTCTCAAATGGGATCTCATTAATCTATAATTTTAGAATAAAATAGTAATTTGTCATTACTTATGAAGACTATCATATATGTACAAATATAGTATTGTAATTTTGTTAGCAGTGTATTTTTGCCTATCGAATGATATTTTTCAGATGCAAATGAAGAGTCATAAATCTTTGCAGAATCATGTTTAAAATTATTGCAAAGTACAAAATGTATTTAAAAAATGGACATTGCAGTTTATATATCCACTCTGGTGAAATATTGTGGCAGTGGATTCTTATGTTAATATGAATATTTTGAATATACTGATTTTTGCCCAAATTCTGCTTCTAACGTTTAATCTTCTATTTGACTTTCACTAACTTTAAAAGTAAGTCATTATTTATTTATTTCCGGTTTGATTACCGGGGAAGTCCACTGTGCCAAAAAGTCCCATTTTCAGTGGAGGCCCGGGGAGAAAAGCCCCAAGATACATTATACAGTTTAGAATACAAAGTGTAAAACATACAATATATAGTACAGTTACAAATAAGTACAATCAATGAAATCGCAAGTAAGAAGTGAACTCTCACCAAGATGAAGCTGGAATTTTCCAATAATTCCAAAATAGCAAACAGTAGAGAACGAAAAGTTCCACAACCACAACTTAAAACAACTTCACTTTTATTTGCAGCAAAATAAAAAACACACTAAGCGCTTTCAAACTCAGTTCTTCTACAGACTGAAATATTCAAGCTTTTACTCAGAAATTTAAAATGCACATTAACCAATTCACAACCATTATAAATTATCTATGCAAATCCCTAGATCTAAGAACTGGTCTTAAAGAGACCTTGTTATTTATACCAGGCTTCCTATCAGAGAGAAACTTGCAAATCCAATATAGTTCCCTTTCCTCTGTAAAATTCACCAAATCACCACCTCTGGGACCCTTATTAACTGTCTCAAAAACTTTAAACATAAAAAAATGTGATGGACCTGACTCATATACATGTTTAGCAAGAGCATTGATTAAATCAGCTCGTCTCATGGCATATTCATGCTCACGAATCCGCTCATAAAGCATTCTGTTGGACTTACCAACATAAAAACTATCACATGCCACACACGTAGCTAAATAGATAATATTAAGAGTCTTACAACTAGCTGACCCCTTAAATATAAATCTCTGCTTTGAGATAGGATGTATAAATTCATTTGAAGCATCAATAGAGGAACAATGCCTACAGGATCCACATGGACGATTGCCATTCAATCTTGAAGGCACATCCAAGGCAACCTCGGTGGGCTCATAGTCTCTGTAGCAAAGACGTCACTTAAGAGATTTTTTTGTTTTTATAGGTATAATGTGGTTTTGTGCCCACGATATTCTTAATCCTGTCATCCATGGTCAGAATATTCCAATTAGCATCTATTGTCTGTCTAATTTTCCTAAAATCACTGGCATAGGGTAGCACTAATCGGAGGCTCTGTGGACTCATTTTCTCACCATGCTGTTCCACATGGGGGACATCCGAAAAATAAGGGTGTGCTGTTGTAGACCTCTGTGACATTATACCTTCTCTCATCCTTCTTGTCTCTTTTTTACTATAACCTCTACATTCAAAATCTTGTGCTATCATTTCCAAGTCCGTAGTAAAACCATCTAATGTACTATTAAGTCGGGATGCCCTCATCCCTTGAGTTTTCATAATATTCTTGAACACATGTGAGGGATGCATACTATCCCGTCTCAGTATATTGTTCTAGCTACATGGCTTTTAATAAAATATCCAAAAATTCTATAAAATCTACTGATGAATGCAGAGTAAATCTTAAAAATGTGGTGGTTGTCTCTAAATAATTAACCAAAGCATCAAATTGTTGTGTATCCCCTTTCCACAAAAAAAAGACATCATCCACAAATCTGCGATATAAACCCATATGTGCTAGCCACGGATTTTCTTCAGTCAAAAGGTATCTCATTTCCCATTCAGCTAGAACCAGGTTTGCATAGCTGTTAGAGCAGGGTGTGCCCATGGCAACACCCCAACACTGTAAATAAAACTTCTGTTCAAAGGCAAACACATTGTTCTCAAGTACAATACTCAGCAATCTACATATACGTTCAACATATTTTTTGTCCATATATGCTACTGTTTCATTAAAGCAATATATGTACCTTAGCCCTATATCATTAGGAATAACTGTAAGAGATTCTTTACATCTAAGGTCACAAGAATAAATACTGCATTTGAATTCAAGCTCTCCATATATTCACTTAATTGTTGTAAAAAATGTGAAGAGTCTCAACACAGAGACAGCCTTATTAACCATAGGTCTAAGTTGTCCTTCTACCCATTTAGAAATTGTTTCTTTAACCCATCCTGAGCCATTTACTATTGGCCTTAGAGGAGGTTTTTCCAAAGATGTATGTATCTTAGGTAGACCTGATATATTAGGAATCTTAGGGAAATCTACCATAAAGTAATCATATAAATCCTTAGAAATAATGCTAGTCTGTATCAGATGAAACAAATCATTCTTCATATTACTAACAATCTCTCTCACTTTTTTCATGTTCACAAGAGTATAAGTAGTTTCATCTAACAACATATTATTCATAGTTTCCACATATGTAAAATAATCTAGCACCACTACTGCACCTCCTTTGTCTGCAGATTTTATAACAATACTTCTGTCAGCAATGAGATCATCCAGTGCTTGCTTTTCTTGCAAATTTAAATTAAAGTGTCCTGGTCTAAGCCTGGACATAAGAAGTGTATCAATTTCATTTTCACAAACTTTCAAAAGTGTATCCATCACTGGTTGAGAAGCAGGCATAAATGTACTAGTTTTTTATACTTATTATATTCAGCAGCAGCAGTGTTAGAAAACATAAAATGCAAATTTACATTCCTAGCAAACTACCTTAAATCTAATATCACATCATGTAACTTGCTAGTAACAGCTGGTACAAAGAACAAGCCCCTTTCAAAACATCAATTTGCACATCAGTTAAAGATTTATGAGAAAGATTAAATACCAGTTTAAATGTCTCTATATTGGACTGTCCATAGAAAGCTTCCTTCTCTTGCAGTTTTTGCTGAACAGCCTTCTTCTGTTGTTCTCAGGTGTCTTCACTTGTAAAGGTAGATGAGTGAGCAGGGGTAAAAAAGTTGCATTAGTCTTTGGTCTGGCTCCCATCTCAAGAAGAATTAAACATGGTGGATGGAATTTCATCAGTTTTTGTTGTAGCCCTATTCTCTGACTCCTGAATTACTTCAGTAGCCTTGATTTCAAATTTTGATGTAATAATATTGAGACATTCATCACTTGATTCATTCTGACCAATCACTGACATGGACGGCACATTGCTAACCTCCAACATGCCATCCTTATTGTTTTTGGAAGAGTTTGAGCCTTTAGGGACTGTGGTAAAAGTCTTAGGTACAGCTTTAGCACCCTGAATATTAGAATCTGAGTCAACAACATTTGCATTCTTTTTTGGCCACATAAATATATGGCCTTTAACAAAATCAGCATAATCTCTTTCCAACTTTTTAGTTTTTATGCGTTGTAACTTAGAGTCATAAAGAGAAATATTGTGAAACAGTCCCTGGTAATTGCATTTTGTATCTCTTCCAAACTTATTATAATTTAGAGTCATAAAGAGAAATATTGCAAAACAGTACATCAAGTTTTTCAGCATAACTGATTTCAAGGTAGTCCCTGGCAATTGCAGTTTGTATCTCTTCCAAGAGCTGTATCAGGGCTGTCTCTTTAGGTTTAACATAATTAATAAGTAGCTCCATATATTTAAAGCTACTTTCAATGTTAATGGACTGCCATTGGGTAAATAAATCTGGATATCTGGAGCCATAGGTAGGCATGCAAAAAATACGTAGCCCCCTTGGAATGACTTTAAAATGCAGGCATGCCTCTAAATGCATACGTTGTCATTGAAAACATTTCAGTTTATATAACCCAACTTCCACCAGGCTAAAATGGTTTTATATCTTTAAAACCTATTTCAAAGGCTAGAAAATGTTAATTGAGTAAATGTTTTAATTAATGTAATTGGTTTTTCAAGTGTATTTATATGCAGACTGATTTTATATTTTTTCTATTGATCTGATGAAGGAGGCATCTCCGAAAGCACTTATCTGTTTACTGCTTATTGTTTATTAAATATATGTGCTTTGCCATGGTTGCCCCATTGTTGTTTCTCAAGTATTTTAACCTGCTTTTTTCTACATTGGGACTGATTTTCTCCTTGTTGCTGTCTGCCTACTTTATAGTTTACAAATAAGATGTGGCAAATCTCATACAACAATTTGACAAGTAAAATTCTAGGTTATAGTCAGGGTGTTCCAAAGGTTTCTGTCTTAGGCCCATACTTGTCTACTATTGGTTTTCTGTGCATTACACTCTCTATTGTGATGTAGTGTGTGAAATGGTGGTATGATAATAATACCCACAATTATGTGTTAGGCATTGAACCACGTCATGTGGTGATGATAATACCCCCACATTATGTGTCACCCTGACATGCACTTTCAGGTGGCAATGATAATAGCCCCCATTATGTGTCACCCTAGGATGAACTTTCAGATGGCGATGATAATACCCCCCCATTATATGTCACCCTGACATGCACTTTCAGATGGCAATGTTAATACCCCCCCCATTATATGTCACCCATTGGATCACATCATGTGGCAGTTATAATTCCTCTCCATTATATGTCATCCTGATATACACTTTCAGGTAGTGATGATAATACCTCCCCATTATGTTTTACTCTGATGTGCGATGATAATACACCCCCATTATCTGTCACCCTGACATGTACTTTCAAATGGCGATGTGAATAACCGCCCCCATTATGTGTCACTCGTTGTATCACATTATACTTAACTGTATACTTACTTGCTATAAAACTTGTTTTGGCTTCATCTGCAACAGTTGTAAAAGGACTTTTTCCTTATGCATACAATTTTGAACATGTATATGTAGGATATAGCATATAATTCAGCCTTTATTATCACTAAGTCCATTCATACTAATAAATATTATATTCTCCAAATATCTTTGAGTCCATTATTATCTTGGAGAAAGGTAAGTCTGTAAAACTGTTCCACCCATAAATTCTAAATCATTTTCAGCAATAAAATATTTCTTGAAACATTTCAATATCTACTTTGTCAGAACCCTCATTCTCCACTACCCTTATTTTTTTTAATCGTTTTCATAATTAGTATAAAGCCATCAGTGTTTGACAAGAGAACACTGAAATCACTTTTCTGACTTTATCAGTATTTTGAAAGAGGAGTCTCCTTACAAGATTAGGTCTGCAAGATATTTTTTTTAATTACCTTATATGTGTGGTCATCTGTAGCAAGTGAAGTAGCAAAAGGCATTTATCATTATTAATCAGATGTCTGCAAGAAATGAAATGTACAGAACCCAGTTTATAGGCATATAAGAGGGTCTAGCAAGACACCCTATTAAAAAAAAAATCAGTATATTGGACTAACTATTTTAATCCCTCATGTAATAGACATAAAAATCTAGAGTGCACAACCTTTCTATACATATAATTCATTTCTACATCAGTAAACTACACACATTACTGAAACAAGAGGGTGACAGAGTGAAAGCAGATAAATAGTATACTAATTATAAATAATTAACACAATTAGAATAAATGAAAAATGCACATCTTGTGATGTGCTGTTATGACTGTGATTTGATATTAAATTAAAATGCATTTTTCGTAAATAACAAAATTAAATGTTAAAGGCAATGCATGTAGCATATGAATCAGTCAAGCCAAGGCAGTAATCAGAGATGAGCAGAGCAAGAAATGATTTCAGCAATTAACCTTTTGCAGTGAGATGAGAATAAATTGTGGATTTAACACAGCTTTAATGGTGTTACCTTTCTGGTATAAGACTTAGAGGTTAAACCTTCCTGGGATGTCCACAACAGAAATGTAATGTGATCTAGTAACCTAATTAAACAAAAAGCTTTGAAAGTTTATTGTCCTGTCTTACAACTTGATGGTTGTTTAATAACTTACAAAGGTTGAAGGGTATAGTCACATAGGTCAAGACGGAAAATGATCTTGCTTTTGGATGGTTGCTTTCTTGGGGAACAGAAAAGCATGGTGCACTGTAGAACTGTTGTCAAGTAATAGTTTGTTGCAGTGATGGTGAAATGCAGCACAGCACATAATGTACAACTTTATACTATAGCCTATATGAACCTACACAAGGAGATGTAATAATATGCCATGTAGAACCAGAGGGTGAGTAACTGGACTGCAATACCGGAGGCCTTGGTATGAATCCCTTTTACCCTACCTGTATTGCCATAAGCAAGTCATATTATTTTATTGTGCTCCTCCAGTGATGTGAACATAAGGCTATCTAGTCTTAGTCAAGGTACTTTGATCATAAAATTACTCAAATATTCTGATTGCATAAATAAATAAATGGTAGTGATAGGAGAGGTATTAATAAAGCCTGCTGGCAAACGTTTATGTGCCTTCTTCCTGCAGATTCTTATGCTGCAGGCTAAGAAAATTAATGTACTTTGCAGCTTAGTCTATAGGGTTGCCACCTTTTCAAATGCCCAAAGTGGGACATTTGTGGTAGAAATGTGAGATTTTGCAGGACAAAACATAACCACGGCCAGTGCAAAGGACAGAACTTCACTTTTTTGCCAAAATAAAAGCTTATTTTTGTAACATTTGAGTTGCTTATGCTATTCCATACAATATTTAGGTTCATAGGTTCATAGGTTCATACTAGGCTATCTGCCCAAGGGCATTTATAAGCCTAGCCCATAGTTATGTGGCTTTCGCCACCCCTTTAGTTTGAATAAAAACTATGCCTATCATTTTTCTGTGCCTCTGTCGAGCAGTGACACTGAAGTAATCCCTGGGGTATATCTGCGATCTCCCATCCATTGGTCAAGATTCCTCTTGAACAAGGCCAGCGAGGTGCTCTGCCTCACATGTACCGGGATTTTGTTCCACAGCATAGGGAGTCTCTGGGTGATGAATCTGTCCCTCCAGCACGTTCTATTTATAACCGTGTCAAGGTTTAAGTCTCTCGCCCTTGTGGTTCTGAGGGATCTAGATTTTTTGAGGTGAAGCATATTCATCAAATCTGGGTTTGACATGGCCTTATATGTCAGGCACAGGTCACCTCTGAGCAAGCGGTATGAGACTGAATAAAGCTGGAGTTCTTTCAGTCGGGCAGCATAAGACATATTTTTGAGACCCTTTATCCTTTTGGTGAGGAACTTTTGGGGCCTTTCAAGCTGCATCAGGTGTCTGGTCAGATACATTCGAGCGGGGCATTGTACTCAATCATTGGTCTAATGAGTGATGAGTACAGGGGCGATGACCTCCCTTGATCTAGATGTGAATCCCTTCATGATCAGGTGGGCGATATAGAAGGTTTTCCTAACTACTTTAGCAACATGAGTGTCAAGCGAAAGACTACTGTCAACTTGGGTCCCCAGATCCCTGATGACTTTTCTGTGCTCAGTGGATTGTCACCTATATGGTAGCTAGGGGTAACCTTGTTTTTCCCGAAGGGTATGACTATGCATTTTTGGCGTTTAACTTCAGGCCATGGCTCTGGCACCAGTTATCCGTTTCTGTGAGGCCCTTCTGGAGGATATCTGT
This sequence comes from Protopterus annectens, assembly GCF_019279795.1. NCBI lineage: Eukaryota > Metazoa > Chordata > Ceratodontiformes > Protopteridae > Protopterus > Protopterus annectens. Next base: position 234,870,016 of record NC_056749.1, read on the forward strand.
GTCAGATGTGTTTTCGACTATGGCCCAGTTTGCAGTCATCTGCAAACTTTGTCAGCCATAACCCTCCTGTGTTTGCTTGTACTTCAGAAAAGTAGATGCCGAACAAGAGTGGACCCAGGACTGAGCCCTGTGGGACACCACTTGTGACAGGCTTTGAGTCTGACATGGCTCCAGCAACTCTGACCCTGTGGGTTCTGTCGCTTAGCCAGTTTGCAACCCATCTTGTGATGTATGGGTTTACATTCAAGCTGATGAGTTTTTCGATGATACCTGAGTGGGGTATTGTGTGAAGGCCTTTGCCAGGTCGAGGTAGGCTGTATGGACTGCCTTTCCCTCATCAATGGCCTTGGTGACTGTCTCGAAAAAGTCAACCAAGTTTAAGAGGCAGGATCTGCCTTTGACAAAGCCAAACTGGGTTGGATCCAAAGTCTGCAAGTTCCCTATGTCTTTATTTATGAGTTCCATTATGATCCTCTCCATGGCTTTGCAGATAAGGCTTGTCAAGCTAATGGGGCGGTAATTTCCAGGGTCTGTGGAGGCACCGCCCTTATGAAGTGGGACCACAGTCGCCGTCGCCACTCCTTGAGTGCGTATCCTGAGGTGAGGCTAAGATTAAACAGCTGTCCTAACTGTGGGTTTAATTCCTCGTTGAGTTCATGAAGCACACAGCCGGGGACACCATCCGGTCCCATGGATGCTGTGTTTTTTGCCTTAGTGAGGGCAGTTCTCACCTGGGCGTTGGAGATGTTTGGGGGGCTACAATCCTCTGGAATAGATATCTCTCCTTTTGGGGGGGGGAGAAGTTTGCACTGAACCTGTCAGCCAGTATGTTAGCAATGTGTGTAGGTTCAGTAATTTTCACATCATTTTGAACTAATTCTGAGCATATCTGGGAGTTTCCTCCTAGGTTTCTAACATAGCTAAAGATATGTGTTCCAGATACAAAATAACTGTAGTATGCAATGTTTAAAGAAAACTTAAGAAATATATTTTGTCTTAAAATCTCAGGATATTTGCCATTTTTTAGTTTTTTTTGCAGGACACAACTGCCCAAGTGGGACTGTCCATCGCAAAGAGGGACAGGTAGTAACCCTATTAGTCTATACATAAGAATTGTACACCCATCTCTGATAGAGTATGTGCAAAGTTACAATTCTGTTATCATATAAGTGCCAAGTATTTACATAGTGCTGATATACCAAAATAGTGAATTTAGGGTGTTCAGTTCCTTATAGCTGCCTGTATAAGGAAGCACAGATGATAGAAATTCAAATAATTACAAACAGGCAATAGAGCATTGAGCCATTAACCACCTATTAGATGGAATAGTCTACCCACTGCAGTCTGATACGGACATATCCTGTCTTTAAACTACACTAGCATTTTTCTCTCTTCACACCAAATATTTCATACCTTGTGACTCTATATGAATATTCTCCAGCTGAGAATTTTACATTTATCTCCTTTTAATTTTTCTGGCTTCTTCCTAGTCATAGCTTGTGTACTGCATCTAATTTACAATGCAGGCAGTCGAGAAACAGAGAGACATGCTATTTATTTTTAGGTAGCATGATGCACAAATAGTTACACTTGCTTGTAAGTGAATCATAGTAATGCCTGTTTTCTCATGATATGCAAATGTTTTTAAGCTTGATTATCATAAATCAGGTGCAGCAAATAACTGTACTTAGAGGCACTTACTCCTCCTGACTATGAACAGGTGATTGATAAAGAGATGACTAAGATTCTGGCACAGCCAAACATTATAAAGAACACCTCTTTGCACTGTACATCATGTAATTATAGAGATACTGATGAAGGTTAAAAAAATCTGCAAGCCACTGTTGTCATTGCATATGAAAGACTAAAGTCTAGTAAGTAACCTACTTGTGACAAATACTTGTAGGTTCATAAGTGTATACTAGGCTAATGACCACTAGGGCCATTTTAAGCCTAACCTTACAACCCAAATGTGACCCACAAATTTGATTTGTATAGTATGTGACTTACTGACGGCCTCTGTCCTTCGGAGACATAGCACCAGACCAGGGGTGAATTTCCAATTACCCATCCATTGGTCTGAGTTGCACTTAAAAAGGTTAGGGAGGAATTCTACTTCCCATGGATGGGGAGACTGTTCCAGAGAATAAGAATTCTCTGAGAAGCATATCTTATTCTCAAACATATCCTATTTATGTTGCAATCAAAATTTAGGTCTTTTAATCTATTAGTTGTAGTTCTGATACTGTTTGTTTAGTGGATGTACAAAAGATTCATCAAAACACGATCCAAGGATGTCTTGTATGCCAGGTAAAACCACCTATAAGAAGTCTGCATGATACCAAATAAAGAGGCAGGTCTTTGTGCATAGGACATTTTGTTTAATCCCTGGATTATTGTTTGTAAGGAACCTTTGTGGACATTCCAGTTGCTGTATGTGTCTGGTCAGGTATGTACCGAAGGGGACATTATACTGCTTTTCTCAGTTTAATTTCTCCACATCTTTTAGGTTTCAGATACCATGACAAGAATGGACCCATTCCTAAGTCAAAGTATGATTAAAGTTTGTGAAATTAGTATTATTTCAATCCTTAATGTTAGGGAAAAGTACTGTTTGCAGCATTCGCAATGCGCCCGGTATGGACTCCTTCTGCAATTCAAATGGAGTTACATATATCAGTAGCATATCTAAATATGACTGTAGATTTTTATTTTTTATGATACCCATTGTTCCTACTACTATTGGAACTGTCTGAGTATCCTTCTTCAACACTATCCTTGTTTCAGATTGCAAATCCTGGTATTTTATGACTCTGTGTCTCTCTGTACATAAGACACTGTAATCACTGAGTGTAGCAATTTCAGTGATCAATGCTATTGTTTACTGCTTGTTTACTGGGAAAGTATAAATGGATATATGTCCATTTTCAGTGGAGGCCCGGGGAGAACAGCACCAGAAAGCAGAGCACAAATACATTAGGAACAATAGAAACATTTAGAGATAGGTATAATATGCAGTTTTGAGTAGGGTTACAAACTTAAAACATAGCAGACATCAAAATCATGTGGCTACTTTTAAACTATCACCACTTCATTAAATAACAAATTCAAACTGTCATACGATAAAAATCAACCAATAGCATCATTGGGAAATGTGGATGTTGTCTATGACATAAAAATAAAATAAAATAAGAAGTTTACTATTGGAGGTTTTGGAGAGAGTATATAGATTTTTGGACGCTCATTTGGCTTTTGACTTAAATCAGGGTGTTTTTACTAGTCGCATTTTTAGGAAATCAACCTTTGTCAATTAATATTTGCACAAGGACAGTTTACACTCAGAACACATGAAGAGAGAGGTTTTCAAGGGCCACTTGATACATCTGAGTTGTGTTACAATTGACTATTCTGTTTTTATGAATGAAATGTCCAAGCTTAATGTTTTTTTTTATCCAAAGAGATTATGAACTGGGTTGGCTAGCTAAAATTGCAGAAGAAGTTGTCACCTTAAGGGGTAACACTGTGTGTCCTATTTTGGCCCCCACATGGGCAGAATGGTGCCACCATTAGGGATTTATCACCGTTGGTTGACAGTAGCTCCAATGGTTATAGTTTGGGTTTTTCCATTCCCATTTCTAATGAAATGTGGTTGATTAAGCACATTATCATGGACAGTTGGAAGGTGTTGGTAGTTACTCCTGATTTGGTGAAGATTATAGGTAACAAACCTCTTTTTACTTAAAAAAAAACTTTTAAATGTTAAGACAATTCTTGAGAGAGGGACTGTTTTTTCTTTACAGGATAATTCTACTGTGTTAGGCACCTTTTCTTGTGGAATTTTATGCAGTGCAGGTTTATTAGTAATTTCACTTCAGTGGAATTTAGGCAGTGCAAAAAGATCATTTGGGCTACAGTCGTAGTACAAAGAATGTGATATATTCTGCACTTTGTAATTTCTGTGACAGTTTTTACATTGGAAAGACTATTAGACCACTGAACAAGAGGACTTAAGAACATGTCTTGGTCATTAGAAAAAAAGGATCTTTCCAATCCCTTGGCTAGACATGCCATTGGATGTACAAACTTCAGGAAGTTTACATTTTTTGTGCTTTATCAAGTTTGTTCAGATATTTGTTGTGGTGACTTTAAAATACTGTTAGAGTGCCGCGAGAGTTCATGGCAGATTCTTTTAGCAGCTGCTCGGTCTCCAGGTCTCAATGAGACCATTAGCATTAAATGTTTTTTACAGATGCAAAAATTATAACAACAACAATATTTTCAGTTATCTATTTGTATCTTTTTTATATGTTACATTTGATTATTTGTGGTATTTATCATGATTTTTTTATTTTATTTTATTTTTATGTCATAAACAACATCCACATTACCCATTGGTTGATTTTTATCATATATCAAAGCTACTTTTGTCTTCTTTTCATGGACTACTATATGTGGTCTTCTTGCATCTATTTTCTGAACTGTTGCTAATGGGTAATCCCTTGTGATAAAATCTTCATTTTCTATAATACCTTGTAGATCATATTTCCAATGATTCTCAGCTACTTTAATATTGTAATGTTTACACAATCCCCAATGTAACAGTCTTGTCACATTATTGTGCTTTTTAGTATATGGGCCCTCTTCCATTAGTGTATCACACCCAACAACAAGATGCGTGACTGTTTCCATTTCTATTTCACAGAACCTGCATTTGTCTGTTTCTCCGACATATTCAACAGATTTGTAAACCAACTTTATGTACTCTACTCTCATGGGTTGCCCAATATTAACCTTTCATTTTTTGGTTTAAATTCACCTCTCCTTAACCATTCCTGTACCAGATCCCATCAACATGAGGTTGTTCCAGGAGTTTTCTGTACTTGCAGCTATATTTATGCTTTTTCCACATTTCTTGCCTTCTCATATGATCTTTCACCTTATATTCATTCTTTCGTTTTTGGCATATTCAGTTGTTGCTTTATTTTTTCTACCATTGGTTTGATTTCCATTTCCACTTGGAACTGATATGTTTCTGCTAAACTAAGCAGTCATCTTTGACTTGTTCTCCTCATGTTTTCAAACTTTCATTATGTTTAGCTCTTGTGAGGTCAGCAGATATGTATGCAGTCCTCGATCTATACATCTAATCAATTTCAAGGAGGCTGATAGCTCCTTCAGAATGAGATATATAATCTTGGTATAAATCCTGATTTTTATAAATCATTTGATAAGCTTGAGGCATTTTTCTTGTTTTCCTGTCCAACCAATCAAATACATTTTGGGGCCAGTCAACTACCCCAAAGCTGTAAGTTAGAACAGAAGGAGCAAACTGGTTTATAGACTAGAATTTGTTCCTAGATGCCAGAGCTATTTTCAGTATTAATTTTAGTCTTCTAAAATATTCCTTACTGAGTTTTGTTTGCATTAGTCCATGTTTTATTGTTGATCCTTCATAAATTCCAAAATATTTATACACTCCCATCTTCTCAAGTTCCTTTATATCACATTCCTGTCCCAGGCTGGTATTTTCTTAGTTCTGCAGCTTTCCTGCATTAAATGCTGCTTTTGCACATTTATCAAGACCAAATGAATTATCATATCATCTGAGAAAGTCTTGACCACTTCCAGTTGTGCTTTCAGCTCCTCATCTGATGAACTATACAGTTTTAAATCGTCCACAAAAAGAAGATACAAAGTCTTTATACACTTTGTTCTTGTCTGGAAGCCAAATTGTAACCATGACCTAATCTCTTAAGTAGACAGCTTAATGGCAAGACAAAAGAACAGCAGTGACAAAGACTCACCCTGGAATATCCCCCTTTGAAATTTTACCCCTGGGATAATAATTTGTCCTTTATCATGGCTTAGCTGTAAAGTGGTTTGCCACTGTTTCATGGTCACTATAACGTCATTGATCAATGTAGGGTGTATCTTATACATCTGTAAGCACTCCTTTATCCATAAATGTCCGATGTTGTAAATGTTTTCCTTGTAATCTATCCATGCCATACTTAGATTCTTCCCCTTTTCACAATTCTCCATTATGACTTTATTCAAGAACAAATGATCCTTTGTTCTATAAGATATTCCTTTATTACCCTTTTGTTCTATTGTCCTGAATGAGTTTTCTTCTAAATGACTACAAACTCTGTCAACATCATTTCCAGTATATAGTTTATTCATTGCCAGAAGGGAATTTATTGGGATATAGTTTTTAGGAAAGTTTGCTGATTCGCTCCTAAGGAGGAGTATAATTTTTTCTATTGTTAATCAAGTTGGTGTCTATTTGGAGTATGCATATAAGTATTTTTTACTCACAGCTAAATTCTCATGTAAAGACATTGGTACTTTTAGTTAGGTACTGCATCCTGGCTTGGGGTTTTATATATATACATATATACATATATATATATATATATATATATATATATATATATATATATATATATATATATATATATATATATATATATACATATAAAATAAACATTGTGCACTAGAAGAATCTTAATTATATAAATTCAGACTTCTTTTATGTGTAGTAATTAATACTGAGCTAGTAGAAAGGAAATAAAAACTCAGACACTGAATAGATGATTAAGCTTTCGCTCTTATTCAGGTGGAAGAGCTTCATCAGAATAACCTATAGTCAACAATACTTACATTCTATGTAACTAGAGTCACATGTAAACAAAAAACCAATGAACTACTTATAACTTATTAGTACAGTAACCAATAGTACAACCAGACAATATTTAAACTGTCCCAATCATCTAAACACAATAACCATGAACTTACATATGAATGACAGGGGCATGAATATTAAATAAACACTCCCTTGTGTTAGCTAATCATTGAACAAATGTACAGTGTGCGCACTAAATATGCATGTAGGAGACATGAATATTCATATAACTGTATCCACGATCTCCAGTGAGAACCTTCGACTGGTGTCTGACATGCACAGTTGATGTTTCATGATTTTAAGTTTTGGCAATGTCAACATTCGTTGTTTTGAACTTATGATCTTCTCATCTTGATCTTTTCAGTTTCGGTCTTGTGTTCTTTCAGTAAAGTAATATATATTTGTATAAAGCACTGCCTACTTCAAGCATATAACCTTTAATGAACTACACATTGTGGAAAAATGTGTTCCTTGACAAAGTCACATCATGCTTAGCAGCCCCTTTGCCCTGCTTAACTTACACATCTAATATCTTTGCTTATGACAGATCTTAATCTCCAGAACTCTCTGCCATCACGTATCCCTAACAAGCCACCTTACCGTCTTTCATGTAGGACTAATTTCACACCTAGGCAATACTGCATTAAGTGTACAGTCCATATACTCAACATCTCTCCTTTAATGATGCTACTTAATCATCATCACCATCCCCCCTTTTCGACATGGGATCAGGGTGTCATGTCAATTTTCACAATCCTTCTCTATTCAATGCCACCCTCCTGCCTTCTTCAACACCCATGCCTAACTGTCACATGTCTTCTGTCACACAAGCCATCCACCTCTTTTATGGGCACCCTTGTTTTCTTTTGCCTTCTGCCTGTCTGTCTCAAATCCTTTTCACCAGATTGCCTTCTGCTTTTCTCCCCGTGTGCCTGGACCACCATAATCTGTTCTCTTTTACCCTTTCTGCAGTTGGTGCTACTCTGGCTTATGCTCTTATGTCTTCATTTTTTTGTCTGTCCCACAGAGTGCATCCTACCAACCATGTCAGGCACTTCTGTTCTGTTTCTTTACCATACAGTAGTACTGGTTACACTGCTGTTTTGTACACCTTACTTTTCAGCTTCTTTGACATTCCTCTGTCATTCACTATCCTTAACACTCTGTGCCAGTAGGCTGCAGTCCCTTTGATTCTAGCTTTGACCTTCTCATTCAGACTTCCCTCCTCTTCAATCACCCCTTCCAGATACTTGAAGCTGTTAATCTGCTGCCATCTATCTCACTTCTCAGCAGCTTCTGATTTCCCCCATTTGCTGACATTACTACTGTCTTATCTGTATTCAGTTTCATCCCATGGGCCTTCAGTTTTGCATTCCATTCCCCTATCCTTTTCTGAAGTTCTTGCTTAGAATCTGCCTGTAATGCCACATTGTCTGCATGCAGCAACTTTGTTTATCTGTCACCTCTGACCTGTTTGCTAATGTAGTGCATGACTGATATGAACAGCAGTGGGTTCAGAGCTGAACCCTGAGGCACACCCAGTCCTACTGGAACCCCTCTGTGAGGTGGAACTCTGGTTGTATTTGAGTCATTGGGTCTTTCTACATAGCTTGCACTAATTCTACCAGTATTTCTGGTACTTCAAACCATCAGAGGACTGCCCAAATCAGCTTTCTTGGGACCTTGTCATATACTTTCTCCAAGTCTTGGAATACCCATTTGGACTCTTTCCTCATCTCTAGTTTCCTCTCAACTATCTGTCTCACTGCAAACATGGGGATAGTTGTTCTTCATCCTGATCTGAATCTGAACTGAACATCTCCTACCTTACTTTCTACTACTGTACGTATTCATCAGTCATTCTCTCCAGAACTTTCATGCAATGTGACAGGAGTTTGATACCTCTGTACTGCCCACAGTTGTGAATGTCCCTTTTTCTTCTTAAACACTGACACTAGTATGCTTATTCTCAAGTTATCTGGGTTATGTCTTCCTCTCCACGCTGCTATGAGTACCGTTAGGAGCCATTTCTTCCCCCTGTCACCCAGCATCTTTATCACATCTGTGATGACCTCATTTGAGACTGCTGCTTTCCTTGATTTCATTTTCCATAGTGCTGTTCTTATATCTTCTATGGTGGGTTCCGCTTCTTCTATCATCCTAGGCTGTGCCTTTGACAGTACACCTGCTGTGGGGTTTTCTTCATTCAGAAGCTGCTGGAAGTACTCCTTCCATCTCCCATTGATGTCCTGTGGACTGGTGAGCAGGTTGTTGCTGACATTCCTTAAGAGGTGTGTCTGACTTTTATCTTTTTGTCTTTGTCTTGCAACCTGATATAGTTTGTTTGTGCCATCTATTGACTCACTTTCCAGAAGTTGGTAGAGTGCCTCTGATGCATTGTTCCTTGCTATTGCAACTCCTTTCTTAGCATCTTTGTTAGCCAACCAGTATTTCTTCCTAGCCTGGTCTATCTTTTCTATCTCCCAATTTGTTCTGCACTCCTTTCTTTTGATGACTTCTTGGACTTCTGTATTCCACCATCAGCTTTCCTTATATACATTATTTCCACACCAGGCATGGTCACATAGTAGTTCTGTTATCTTCACACACACTGCTTTGAATCACTGTCATTCTTCTTCAGGTCCACCTATTTCCTCTTCTTCTTGAGGTGCAAGAACCCTGAGTAATTACTTGAAATATTGGGTTTTCTCTATAGTGGCTTTACTGCACTGCCGTTCCATCTTGTCTCCTGGATACACAGGATGTCCAGCTTCCTCCTTAACATCGTGTCATCTACTTCAAAGCTCCATCCTGTCAGTGAGCCTACATTGAGTGTAACAATTCTTAGTTCACATTTTGCAGGTTGATTGGTTTTGCATCCAACTTTCACTCAACAGATCTGTCAAAGGTAACCCAAGCTGGGCAACTGGACACTGGCCAGCCAATAGCTTATTGACCCAGGGCTTCTTGGATTTGCACATACATGTAGGTTGAATCCTCAATCCACTTCTTACCAGCAAATAGTTATGCCCATTTGGTGACTTTAGTCAACATGACCGAATCTCCTAGAGCCATATTTTAGTCCCTTGAGTGGTTAGTCATGCCATAGCATACATTCTGTGATCTGTGTTCTCCTGTCTTGGTGATACTGTGCACCACAGTAGGTGCCCAAAGTGGTTGGTTTATATAACTCTTCCCTGTATAGGGTACCATGTAAAGTCTGTACTGATACCCACAACTCCATTCTTGGGTGAGTTTGAGATAGAAACACTCAACTTGTTTTTCAAAGGTTGGAGGAACCCCAAAGAGACACAAGGAGAACAAGCAAACCCCAAAAAGGCAATGACTGGCACTCAGGATCAAATCTTGTACCTTGTACATGCGAGGTGAAAACCTTAACCATTATGTCAACTGATATTTCTTAATTTAACCAAATAAAATAAAATACTAGCCCTGATTATCCAATTTAATATCTACAATTTGCCCTAGAATATGATACATAACTCTCCACAACCAGGTACAACTAGCTTACTATCTGAAATATCATGGACTCTGGACAATTTCAACTCTTTTAAAACCCATATAAATAAAGGTTCTGCAAACATTAAGGCCAATGGAAATTATTCCTCCAGTGCCACTTGCCAAAGCCAATGTGTTACCTATAAACATTCTGGTAAACTGCATGTCAGTCCCACTTTAGTATGTTGCAACAGACGTAATATTGTTATGTTCTTTAAACCTACACATTTTTTAAATCAGGGTGCATTTAATGTTTAGCACTGAGCAATACTTAATTATTTATAACAAGTAAATGAGTAAAAATATACCCTTGTGGCCCAGTCTACTGACATACATACATACATACATACATACATACATACATACATACATACATACATACATACATGCATGCATAAATAAATAAATATATAGATAAGCAGATCCTCAGGATTCTGCAATAGTTCGTAAATGAGAGTAAATAATTGATAAATGGAGTCCCAAGCTTCTTACAGCAATTCAAAAGTTTATTAGGGATAGTTGCTGCTAGATCATAAGCATACCAGTCCTAGTGTCCAAGATGTTCCTCATATCTTTGTTAATTAAACCTTAAATGGAATAATCAAGTGGCAGTTAGCTCAGTGTAAAGCAGTTCCTAACTCAGACAGTGGTGAGCAATTTCTATGTTCTTTGTAAATAGCAGGAAAGTTAAAAAATTTACAGGAAGATACAAAGAATGCATTGAATATGTACATATGCAAAGGTAACCTAAAAATGCATGCTGTTCAAAAGATGGGATAAGATATAAGAAATAGTATTCCACACATTTGCTAATCCTGTCACAGCTGAGGTTAGTGACAGGTGATCAGTTCAGGGTAGACCAGATAAGACAATTCCTCACAAAAGGTCTATGAAATACTGCCACAACTTTCCAAAGCAGGCAGCAATGCTATTCGTTTGGATTTAGTAATTCAATTGACATGCATATGTTTAGACATGTAAATATACAGCCAGTACAAGAATATGATGGAAAAATGGAATTAACTGCCATCACCTTTAACAGTCCTAGCATACAGAAAATGATGAGTAACAAATCATCCAATGGTAGATGTAGGTGACACACTTATTTACTCAGAGGATGGTATCAGATTCAGCTCTTTATGTCTATCTGATGTAATAATCTCTTTTTAACACTTCATGTCACTTTTTAAGAATATTTTATTAATTTAACATGTTTACAATATATACATAGGAAGGAAGAAAGTCAGCATCAAATATTGATACAAATAAAATACTGGTATGCAATGTTAGGAATACATTGAATCATCAAGGTCATCTTATTCACTTAACATTAAGAGTCTTTGTATTTCAATAGCAACAATTCAAGGCTATCTCTACCACTAAAAGTCTCAGTATGATTTATAGATACTATTCTTATCACGTTTTACATAATATTACTTTTAAATTTAAAAATTCTTTGAACTTAGGAACATTTTTTTCTAATAACTTTTTAGCAACTACCAAAAGACTCTAAAATATTTGTTGTTTGGCTTTTATAGATACAGCAAGTTGAACATTCATTAGTATTATTCATTTAGTTAAAAACAATTATCAGACCATAACCCCTTGAAAACATACTTATCTCTTCCCAATATAAATTTAATTTTTCGCAATCGATAAACATGTGAGTCTATTCAGCTTTTACATCTTTACTATATATCCCACAAATTGAAGTCATTTTACTAAACTTAGAGATTTTTAGGGAGTAACAAACATTCTACATATATATTTCCACATAAAAACTTTCCAGTATAAAGTTAAACAAGTTTGACTAACTGATTTAAGTAATAAAGTTTTATTCTTACCATCTATTGAGTCGCTCAATCCACTGCTATCTAAAAGTTCCAGAATTTTGCATAAAAATTAGTATTATTATTTATAATAAACATATAACTTGGACAAAGCTTCCTTTGCTGGTCAATTAGCCTTTCATATCATTCATATATTCATATAATTGGGGAATAGTGTTCTGTTCCTCTTTATTCATATTATCAACAAATCCATTCATTTTTTTGTTGATGGATAATATTAACTGGTTAAAGATTTATCCAACTTATAATCTTTCGTTAAATATTCTGGTGACTTAGCTTTTTATTTTTCAATGCAATCAGACTATAATAACAATCTGTTCCTTTTTAGTAAATTCATTTTAACATTGTGTTCATTTTCCTTAACTCTGGATGTGTGTGCAGTGGGAAAGCGCAAAAATTTCCATTTTGATATTGATGGAGTTTTAAAAACTTATTTCTTAACTGTTTTAAGACTTGATTTCATATATGCAGAGTATAAAGATTGAAATGAATTTCCCTCTAATGTAAATTTTATTTACCAGGTGAAAGGATTGTTGCATATTTCTAATTGATCATATTTGATAAACTTATAATAATTTAGCATAATCTGCTACTGAATGTTTTTCCGTTGTCTAGTGTAATTTGAGTCTATCCAGAGTATAATAGAGTTAAAATTTGCAGCAATAGAATAAGATTCTACAACTGGGATTCTAATACTACCATACTCCCATAATCTTATATGATTTTCATAAGCAGTTCTTGGCTTTTTGGATACCATAATAATGAAGTTATAATTTTTTCTATTTCCTTTAAAAGTTTTTTGTCAGGTATTAAAGCTAGTGAATGCAATATATGTATAATTTTGGTAAAATAATTTTAGTAAGTACTAACGTACCCCCAAAACTGCGGTGGTGGCGCTGCGGTAGCGTTGTCGCCTCACAGTTAGACGTTGCCCATTCGATTCTCAGAGCGTCTACTGTGTGACGACATGCGTGAATGGGTGTTCCTTTGTTGAAGGTTGTGCGTTAGGCCTGGCAAGCCAGCGCATAAAACTCTACTGCCAATCATTAGTGGACCGGAGTTCCGCTGTGGCGACCCCTAACCGGGAAAAGCTGAAAGAAACACACACTAACCTATCCCCAAAAGTAAAAAAAAAATCCATTTTAATAAGAAGTAAGACTTCTTCAATTGTCCAAACAGAAAATAGAAGCACTAGGAGCCACAGGAACACACTTTATTAAATCCAAGCACTAAAATCCACAAAGAAATGCTGAACTACTTCTCCGCGTTTTACGTCACAAATGTAACTTCATCAGCATACTAGACATATTCAAACTGTTATTTTATATAATCTTGTGACAAAACCTAACCAACCAGTGCATCTGTTTAATTACATCAATTGCTTTCAGAGTACTTCGGATGATTAGTTTCATATATACAACAGTTTGAATGTCTCCATATGAATAAACAAAATTCACAATGTAAAAATAAATCCATTTCATCCAAAACATCCTATTTATAAAAATGTTCCAAAAGCAACATCTTTAAAAGAAACCTTTTCTAAAGGAAATGTTACCACACTAAAGTAGTATTGGGTCATTTACTTATTTAAAGAAGCTACGCTCAGCTTCATTTGAATCTAGTTACAAGTTCAGGGACTCAATGAATGAAAATAACTAGATGGGTGGCCTAATGGTTAAGGTGTTTGCCTTACAAACACAAGGTGCAGGGTTTGAGTCTCCCAAGGGATAATTGGCTAGGCCTAAAATGGCTCACAAGGGCAGCTAGCTGAGTAATAATCTATGAACCTAAGAAATTACACATACAATGAAAACAACACGAATGAAGGACAAAGAGGGAACTACAAATATGGGCAGGGTAATGGACAGCAATATAACAAAAAATTTAAAATCTTGCTTTTTTCCCACTTTTCTGAGAGTTAAAAAAGTTCAGTTACAGGCTTGCTGTTCCTGAACTGTTTGAAAGTTTCTGTGAGGCCATTTTTGCTTGGGCTGAAGGAGGGTCTCTCTGTTGATCAGTGGCAGTGACTAACATTGAGCAGCTTCCCTGCCCCCCGTAGAGGTGGTTACTGACTTGAAACTGTAGTTTTATTGGCCACTAGGGGTCATTTCCATAACTCCTTCATCTTCCTCTCTTAAAACCTAGTTGCCTCGTGGTTTGGGCGTCTTTTCAGGCTTGTTGGCTGTTGGTGAAGCACCCTCCAAGAGGAAAAACGCTGAGAGAAGAAGGAGCCACTTTTGAGATTTTAAGTATTTTTTCTCTGTTTATTTGCTAAGTTTTTCTGCATAGCTGCCTAGCTTGAGCATTTTCTGGCTTGTTAAACTTGATTTCTGTATTAGTAGCTGTATTTAGAGCACAACCAAAAGCTGTTTGCTGAATTTCCTGTTTGCACTTAATTTTAAATCGTTTTTTCTTAAAACTTACATATTTTCTGTCCTTGACCTAGCACTCTTGTGTGGGGTCATTTACTGCACTGTTATAACTTGATATTACTTGTGAACCTCTGCTATCTCTGTAAAAACAAAACAAAAAAAAAATCTTGCTTTTTTCCCACTTTTCTGAGAGTTAAAAAAGTTCAGTTACAGGCTTGCTGTTCCTGAACTGTTTGAAAGTTTCTGTGAGGCCATTTTTGCTTGGGCTGAAGGAGGGTCTCTCTGTTGATCAGTGGCAGTGACTAACATTGAGCAGCTTCCCTGCCCCCCGTAGAGGTGGTTACTGACTTGAAACTGTAGTTTTATTTTCCCTTTTGGGTCTATTCCTGCTTCTTTCCAGCCCCTGCTATCAAGCATGCTTTAACGTGCTTTAGCGCGATTTAGCGTGGAGTTGCCACTAGAGCAGCATTGGGCAGCGCCGGTTAAACAAGGTTAAACTCTTTCTGGCTCCAGAAAGTCTGTTCTTCAATTTTTCCCTTAGAACTGCTCTGTTAGGAACCTAAACAGTTTACACCTACACTAAAAAGTGCAGCACTTGTTCCAAATAGCTTTTTCTTCTCAAAAAGCTCAGCACTTGTCTTATAAGCATATCCCTTGTCTTATAAGCATTCTCTTAGCAGGTCAAGCACTCCCTGCTAAGCCCACTACTTTTCTGTCTCATACCAACTCATAATTCTTTCTAGCATGTCGAAGGGTCAGATGCTGGCGTCCTCTCCTGCCCAGTTGGTGAATCTGGGAATTCTGAGACAATGTTACAATTGCCTCATGTACACGGACAACCC
Organism: Protopterus annectens; assembly: GCF_019279795.1. Classification (NCBI taxonomy): domain Eukaryota; kingdom Metazoa; phylum Chordata; order Ceratodontiformes; family Protopteridae; genus Protopterus; species Protopterus annectens. The sequence goes on from NC_056749.1 coordinate 234,885,284, forward strand.
TCTCCTCCTTCCACGTAACACTAACACTTGTGAGAGATGCAGCTATTTAGCCAGACTGGAGGCTGAGCTCTCTCAACTCAGGACTGGCAAGACCAGGCAGGAGGAGAAGGCAACTACACACACCACAATACCAGTCTCACATAACTCAACCACACCACTGAATCAAACACATAAACACACTAAGACATACTCGGAGGCTCTGAGTAAAAATTTACCTAAACAGCAGAGGCCTCCAAAGCAGACACCCAAGCAACTGCAAACTCAATACACCACACAAACAACACATAAACAACAAAATCAGTGTGCAAAGCAGTCACTGCCCTTAAGGCCAAATACAACACCAAACATACTTGTCATAGGTGACTCCATAGTCAGACACACTGACGTCCCGCTCACCAGACTGAGTAAGGAGAAGGTCACAGTAAGCTGCCTGTCGGGCGCTAGAATCCGCCACATAACACAAGCACTCAGGTCTCTCAACAGCAGATACAAGTACGACTCAGTCATTGTCCACGCTGGTGTCAACGACCTGAGGCGTACCTCCTTGGACTACATGAAAAGAGACATTGAGGAGCTCTCTGATTATGTAGCCCAGGCAGGTATGACCCTGACCTTGAGCAGTATCCTACCTTCACCTAGAATGATGCCACAATACAGTGATAAGATGATCAGCTTTAATAATTGGCTTAAATTCTGGTGTCATTCAAAGGGATCAATGTCTGTCTGCCTGGGATGACATGCTGGACAAGCCACGCTGCTTCAAGGGACGGCTTGCACCTGTCACCCTAGGCTTCGGATATTGGCAAAGGCTCTTGCCACCCCATAGTGCCTTTTTAGGCAAGGCTCAAATTCTAAACCTACCACCCTAGAACATAAAAAGTAAAAACTAAGGGTAATGCTGCTCAATGCCAGAAGTCTCAATCTCAAGATGCATGCACTCGAGGCCCTTCTCAGTATGGAGAACATCGATGTCTGTGCTGTGACAGAAACCTGGTTCAAGGCTCCTGAGAGCACCCCAGCACTATCAGGTTTCACCTCATATCATGTGTTCCGGCCCCAAAATCCGGACAACACCAAGAAAGGAGGGGGGGTGTCCATATTCATAAAGGACACCCACACCTCAAGGTTGGTGGCAACGCACGATGCATCGGAGACCATCCAGGTGCAATTAACCATAGGCAAGACTGCTCTGCAATTTGTAGCATGTTACAGGCCACCCTCTCAAACTCAGGAACCTCAAATGGCCTTCCTGAAAACAATGGAGGGGATAAATGTATCTCCAAACACCATCATACTAGGTGACTTCAACTACCCTAATATAGACTGGGAACACTACTCAAGCCCAAACACTCTAGCCCAAAGGTTCCTGGAGTTCATAAACTCAAATGCCATGGAACAACTAGTCACCATCCCCACAAGAGGAGAAAACATACTTGATCTCATCATCACGAACATGGGATCACAATGTTCAACACCGGAAGTATATCCCTCACTGGTGAGATCAGATCATAAACTAATCTCGCTGGAGGTCCTCATCCCGCCCCTACCTGAAATAAAAAAGACCACAGTGAAAAACTTCTCAAAAGCCGACTTCACACTTCTAAAAACTCGTGTGGTCTCCTTTAAGGCCCCTGAGCCAGTGGTAAACATTACTCAAACCGCTGAATCACTTACAAATGCCTTCTACCAGCACCTACAGGACTGCATGGATCAGGCAATCCCAAACAAAACTAAGACTCTTTGTACCAAAGGCAAGCGTCCAGTCTGGTGGACCCCAGCCATAAACAAGCTCTACAACAAAAGGAGGAAGCTACTACAAGATAGAGCAAAATCCTTGAAAGGTAAGACACCTTTGATCATTATAAGTAAAAAACTAAGAGCTCTCATAAAATCATCCAAGGCAAATTTTGAGAGAAAAATCGCCAAGGACTCAAAAGACAATCATAAGGCCTTCTTTAGCTATGTTAGAAACCTAGGAGGAAACTCCCAGATATGCTCAGAATTAGTTCAAAATGATGTGAAGATTACTGAACCTACACACATTGCCAACATACTGGCTGACAGGTTCAGTGCAAACTTCTCCCCACCCCCCAAAAGGAGAGATATCTATACCAGAGGATTGTAGCCCCCCAAACATCTCAAACGCCCAGGTGAGAACTGCTCTCTCCAAAGCAAAAAACACAGCATCCATGGGACCGGATGGTGTCCCCGGCTGTGTGCTCCACGAACTCAATGAGGAATTAAACCCGCAGTTAGGACAGCTGTTTAATCTTAGCCATACCTCAGGATACGTACCCAAGGAGTGGCGCACGGCGACTGTGGTCCCACTTCACAAGGGCGGTGCCTCCACCGACCCTGGAAATTACCGTCCCATTAGCTTGACAAGCCTTATCTGCAAAGCCATGGAGAGGATCATAATGGAACTCATAAATAAAGACATAGGGAACTTGCAGACTTTGGATCCAACCCAGTTTGGCTTTGTCAAAGGCAGATCATGCCTTTTAAACTTGGTTGACTTTTTCGAAACAGTCACCAAGGCCATTGATGAGGGAAAGGCAGTCCATACAGCTTACCTTGACCTGGCAAAGGCCTTCGACACAATACCCCACTCAGGTATCATCGAAAAACTCATCAGCTTGAATGTAAACCCATACATCACAAGATGGGTTGCAAACTGGCTAAGTGACAGAACCCACAGGGTCAGAGTTGCTGGAGCCATGTCAGACTCAAAGCCTGTCACAAGTGGTGTCCCACAGGGCTCAGTCCTGGGTCCACTCTTGTTTGGCATCTACTTTTCTGAAGTACAAGCAAACACAGGAGGGTTATGGCTGACAAAGTTTGCAGATGACTGCAAACCGGGCGCCATAGTCGAAAACACATCTGACACAGATATCCTTCAGAAGGGCCTCACAGAAATGGATAACTGGTGCCAGAGCCATGGCCTAAAGTTAAATGCCAAGAAATGCATAGTCATACCCTTCGGGAAAAACAAGGTTACCCCTAGCTACCATATAGGTGGCAATCCACTGAGCACAGAAGAAGTCATCAGGGATCTGGGGACCCAGGTTGACAGTAGCCTTCGCTTTGACACTCATGTTGCTAAAGTAGTTAGGAAAACCTTCTACATTGCCCACCTGATCATGAAGGGATTCACATCTAGATCAAGGGAGGTCATCGTCCCCCTGTACTCATCACTCATAAGACCTATGATTGAGTACAATGCCCCATTCGGAATGTATCTGACCTGACACCTGCAACAGCTGGAAAGGCCCCAAAAGTTCCTCACCAAAAGGATAAAGGGTCTCAAAAATATGTCTTATGCTGCCCGACTGAAAGAACTCCAGCTCTATTCAGTCTCATACCACTTGCTCAGAGGTGACCTGTGCCTGACATATAAGGCCATGTCAAACCCTGATTTGATGAATATGCTTCACCTCAAAAAATCTAGATCCCTCAGAACCACAAGGGCGGGAGACTTAAACCTTGACACGGTTATTAATAGAACGTGCTGGAGGGACAGATTCATCACCCAGAGACTCCCTATGCTGTGGAACAAAATCCCGGTACATGTGAGGCAGAGCACCTCGCTGGCCTTGTTCAAGAGGAATCTTGACCAATGGATGGGGGATCGCAGATATACCCCAGGGATTACTTCAGTGTCACTGCTTGACAGAGGCACAGCAAAATAATGGGCATAGTTTTATTCAAACTAAAGGGGTGGTGAAAGCCAAATAACTATGGGCTAGGCTTATAAATGCCCTTGGGCAGATAGCCTAGTATGAACCTATGAACCTATGAACACCATTACCATCTTATTTGGTTCATAGGTTCATAGGTAGGTACTAGGCTATTGGCCCTAGGGCCCATACAAGCCTAGCCAAAAAATGTACCCTGGCTTTCGCCACCCAAGAAAATTATTTTCCTGTGCCCCTGTCGAGCAGAGCCACAGAAGTGATCCTTGGGGTGAATTTCCCATTTCCCATCCAATCATCAAGATTTTTCTTGAAGAGTGCTAATGAGGAGCTCTGTTTCACATAGATAGGTAGTCTGTTCCAGAGTATGGGAAGTCTCTGGGACAGGAATCTATCCCTCCAGCATGTTCTGTTTATTGTGGTGACACGGTTTAGGTCCCTAGAGCGTGTAGCTTGGAGGGATTGGGATTTCATTAAGTGGAGCATGTCCAACAGCTCTGGGTTTGACATAGCTTTGTATGTTTGGCACAGATCGCCCCTGAGTAGGCAATACCCGATGGAGTAAAGCTGTAGTTTTTTGAGACGGTCTGCATATGGCATCTGTTTGAGGCCAGTAATCCTCTTTGTGAGGTATTTCTGTGGTCTTTCCAGTTGTTGTAGATGTCTTGTGAGGTACATACGAAAAGGGGCGTTCTACTCTATAATGGGTCTAATGAGTGTTGAGTAGAGGGGAACAATGACCTCTTTTTTTCTGGATGAGAATCCTTTTGTGATGAGATGAGCCATGTAGAAGGATTTCCTGACCACTGTGGCGATGTGATTATCAAAGGAGAGACTACTGTCCACCTGTGTCCCAAGGTCTCTTATCACATTTCCGGCATTAAGTAGACTACCAGCTATGTGGTAGTTCATGGGTACAGAGTTTTTACCAAAGGGGATGACAATACACTTTTTGGCATTGAGCTTCAGGCCATGGCTTTGACACCAGGTATCTGTCTCAGTGAGGCCCTTTTGTAGTTTGTCCACATCGTTAGGAGTTTTGATTAAGGCTCCTAGTTTGCAGTCATCTGCAAACTTTGTTAGTCAAAGACCTTCTGTGTTGGCCTGCACTTCAGAGAAGTAGATACCAAATAGGAAAGGACCCAGGACTGAACCCTGTGGTACTCTACTTATCACTGGTCTGATGTCGGATTTGGAATCCGCTACTTTCACAGTGTGGGTTCTGTCCATGAGCCAGTTGGCAACCGATCTTGTGACATAGGGATTTATACCTAGTTTAGTGAGCTTATCTATAATTCCAGAGTGGGGGGGATGGTGTCGAAAGCCTTGGCGAGATCTAGATAAGCTGTGTGAACCATTTTACCCTCATCTATGGCTTTGGTGACTGCTTCAAAGAAGTCAATCAGGTTTAGGAGACATGATCTGCCTTTTACAAATCCAAACTGGGTAGGGTCCAGAGTTTGGAGATTACCAGTGTCTTTGTTTATGAGTTCCACGATACGTTCCATGGCCTTGCAGACCAGGCTCGTCAGGCTAATGGGGCGGTAGTTCCCAGGGTCCGTCATGGCTCCCCCTTTGTGGAGTGGGATAGCCGTCATGGTGTGCCATTCAATGGGTACAAAGCCTGAGGTGAGGCTATGATTGAACATGGTACTTAGGTAGGGTGCCAGTTCATGCTGTAGTTCGTGTAGAACGCAGCCTGAGATATTGTCAGGTCCCATGGATGCTGTGTTCTTGGCTTTGGAGAGTGTGTTTTTTACCTGTGTAGCCGTGATTATAGGAACTTTGCATTCTTCCAGTATAGAGATGGGTCCTCTAGGGGGTGAGAGGGGGGGTAAAGTTGGCACTGAACTTGTCTGCTAGGATGTTGGCAATATCAGTTGGTTCTGTATATTTAGTGCCATTGTGCTGCAACTCAGAGCGATCGATGCTTTTGAAAACCAATAGTTTAAAATCCACTACTATAAGAATGTATAATCACCATGTTTAAATCAGATCATTTAGTTAATAAAAGAGCTTCGCTAAGCTTCATTTAAAAAAGTGAAAAGCATGTAATTTGGATAAAACGCCACTAGATGATGGTATTTAGCTATCCAGCTATCTCTCTTACTGTGTCCCTGATTTTGGTTTCATTTTTTTAAACGAAGCTTAGTGAAGCTTTTTTATTAACTAAATGATCTGATTTAAACATGGTGGTTATTCATTCTTATAGTAGTGGATTTTAAACTATTGGTTTTCAAAAGCATCGATCCAAATAAGATGGTAATGATGTTAAATACCCATCTAGTTATTTTCATTCACTGAGTCCCTGAACTTGTAACTAGATTCAAACGAAGCTGAGCGTAGCTTCTTTAAATAAATAAATGACCCGATACTACTTTAATGTGGTAACATTTCCTTTAGAAAAGGTTTCTTTTAAAGATGTTGCTTTTGGAACATTTTTTTAAATAGGATATTTTGGATGAAATGGATTTATTTTTACATTGTGGGTTTTGTTTATTCATATGGAGACATTCAAACTGTTGTATATATGAAACTAATCAACCAAAGTACTCTGAAAGCAATTGATGTAATTAAACGGATGCACTGGTTGGTTAGGTTTTGTCACAAGATTATATAAAATAACAGTTTGAATATGTCTAGTATGCTGATGAAGTTACACGTGTGACGAAAAATGTGGAGAAGTAGTTCAGCGTTTCCTTGTGGATTTTAGTGCTTGGATTTAATAAAGTGTGTTCCTGTGGCTCGTGACTCCTAGTGCTTCTATTTTCTGTTTGGGCAAGTTGGTTCTTTTGAGCCACTGGTTTCTTCACTTCTTCAACTGTCTTTTCAAAATTATTATTAGTAATCTTACATCTTGATAGATTTTTATTCCTAAATATTTTAGTTATTTTCCTTCCCAGTTATATTTATATTTAAACTTACTATCTAGTGGGGGATTTAACATTAACATTTCAGTTTTATTATTATTGAATTTCAGTAGTGATACTTCTTGAAACTTTTCAATTTCATGATCTATTTCTTCAACTGAATAATTTAAATCTCCTATTGTTAGTAAAACATCATCTTCAAAAAGCTATATTTTAGACTGACAATCCTTGTTAATTGAGAATCAGTCAATTTTTTCATTGCTTCTTATACTATTAACTAAGGGTTCAATAACTAATGCAAGTAGCAGAGGGAACAAGGGACAGCTTTGCTTTGTGCCTTTGTTTAAAGTAAACCCTTGTGAAATGTAACATCCCATTTTAACATATGCTTTGCATTATCTGCATGGCTTTTTTTAATATTCCAATAAGCTGTTCTGGAAATGCAAATACTTCTAAAGTTTTAAACAAGTCGCTCCAATCTACAGAATCAAAAGCTCGCCTGATATCTAAGCTAATTGGGGCCAATTTCTTGTTCATTCTTTTTGCTGAATCTAAGATAGTTATTGCCCTTTTTATATTATCTTCCATTAATCTATTGACTAGAAATCCTGTTTGATCTTTGCTAATTTATCTACTATATCTCTTAATCTTGTAATGAAGATGGAAGTCACTATTTTATGGTCTGCATTTAATAATGGAATAGGTCTACATGAAGAAACAAACTTATTATCTTTTCCCTGTTTAAGTATAGGTGTGTACAGAAAATTTCTATGAGGGAGGAATTATTCTGTCACTCTGAGTTATCCTGAAAATGTTACTCAGTCATTTTAAAATATTTAATGGAGGCAGACTATAACATTTTAAACCATCTAACCCTGGAGCTCTTTTAAAGCTTCTTTAACATCTATTAGGGTAAAAGGCTTATTCAACAAAGATATATGTTGGTCATTAAGTTTATTAGTAACATTTTCTTTAAATACATCTCAATTGTGTAATCATTAGGATTATTTTTTTTATCTTTATAAGATCCTCATGGAATTTTTTAAAAACATTAAGCATTTCCTCTGTCTGAAGTAAGCTTATTAGTATGATGATTTTGATATTACTGATTTGTGCCTTTTTGCTTAACATTTTAGTTGTGTTATCTAATCTATGTAGATTTTTTGAAGTTATGACATGACTTTGCAATGCTATTTTTTAAAAAGCTGTCTCCACTTTACGTGTTAAAACTGATATTTTGCCATTAATTTTAATGACTTCAGCATTATCTAATTTCTTTGTGTATTTCATCTTGTAATTCTAGCAACTCTTTATTTTACTTTTTCATTTTACTAGCCCATCTTCCCATTCTATCTTTAATATTCCATTTTTAAGGAGTCCCATAATATGGCTTTACTAACCTGATCATTATTGTTCAAATATAAAAAAAATATTGATAATGTTCATTAAGGTAATTCCTAAATTCTTTTAATTCTATCATATATACTGAGATTCCATAAATAATCTGAAATTTCCCTATATCCATCAATATACTAATACTTAGTGCATTATGATCAGATAAAGAACATGGAATAGTTTTTAAATAATTCACTTTATTAAATAATTCTGTAGAGACATAAATTCTATCAGTTCTAGTTTGCATATCATATGCATAAGAATAATGACTGAAGAGCAATGATTTATCTTCTGTTTATACTTTCAAATCAACTAAATTATTATTATTAATCCATCTGTTTAGTGCTTTAACTGATGCCAGAAATGTAGCTTTCTTTTGTTCACTTGTATTTTCTATACTAGATATACAGTTAAAATCTCCTGCTAAAATTAAACTATCATTCTAAGTCACTGAATCTATATGCACATTAGTTTGCTCTTTCATATTCAAATTATTTATAACAAGGTCATGGGTGAAAATAGATCCTTGTGGCCCAGTCTACCTACATAAAAGAATAAATAAAATATACACATAAGTAGAGCCTCAGGCTTCTGAAATAGTTTATAAAGGAGATAGACTTTGTAGTAAGTTTAAATGATCTTTAGCCACTCTTGCACCTATTCCAGGGATCCAGAAAAAAATTAGCTAGTGTATAGAGTTTCTTTTGTTTACTTGTCTTTTCTATACTTGATATACAGTTACAATCCTCTGCTAAAATTAAACTACCCTTCCAAGTCACTGAATGTGTGTATGCACGTTAGTTTACTATTTCATATTCAAATTATTTATAACAAGGTCATAGGTAAAAATAGACCCTTGTGTCCCAGTCTACTTACATAAAAGAATTAATAAAATATACAGATAAGTAGATTCTCAGCTTCTGAAATAGTTTATAGATGAGAGAGACTTTGTAGTAAATTTAAATGATCTTTAGCCACTCTTACACCTATTCCAGGGATCCAGTAAAATTTAGCTAGTGTATAGAATTTCCCATTATCTTTAATTATTACAAATGTATACATTCCTTTGGAATCATTAGGGGTTTCCATGACCTTAGGCATTACAGTAGATTTTCTCGAAGTATAGCAGTTCATCTACTGTTTTTGTTAAAAGAAGCACATGATAACATTTCATAACCTAAGTTATTTAAATAGTGTATATCTTTATCTATCAATGAGTCTCTTGCAAGAATATAATGTCTCCTCTTTTAATTTTAGATATCGCTTTAAAGATTTCATTTTGTTGTCATGATTTAATCTATTTACATTAATAGATTAAACTTACCATACTATGTATTTAAAATATTTCTTTTAAAAGATAATTTGACACATGTAGCCACCATATTACTTTAATTGTATGTAAGACTCTAATGCATTCCTCTAGCACTCTTTATATTCCACATTTTTTTTTGAATTCTGCCTTTGTACAAACTAAACTATACTAATACTTGTAAATAACAAAAACAGAAACGTCTTCAACTGTAATATCATATATTACTAATAATGCACAATCTATCATGAATGTCTATACTGCTACTATACTCTCTGTCTACCTACCAATACCTAAAAATTTGTCAAGAAGCTAGCCAAAAGCTACCATGACTTACAAATAATATAATATAATATAATATAATATTATATTATATTATATTATATATAAGTTGAAAATAAAGAGACTATTAATTTAGTTAAATATTTGCCATTTAAAACTATTCACCCATTGCTACATACAAGTTTAATAATTTTCTTCTATTCATCACAAATATTAAATAATCCAACAAGTAGTGTACTGTATACCTATTTATGTAATAGTAGTAGAAATTATCCATTAAATATTCCTAAATGATTTGCTCATTCAACATTATTATAACTAAATCCAAATAAATAAATAATTAGAACAGAACGGGACCTGAAGAGAGAAAGATATCTGCAAACTTACAGATGGCAGGTAATTTTATTGTACTAAACTATTATACAAAAGGAAAATCAATGTACATGTTATTTATCATGCTAAAAGATATATACATACTTTATAGAGATAACAAAAACTCTGAATTAATTTTAAAAGTACAAGTGTCTGTATCTTAAAATTGTGTAGCACTTCTAATATGAATTCCTTTAGCTTATTAAACTAATTCATAAAAATATGCCCATTACTTAGGTCAAAGAGAATGTCTTGCTATTTCTATGGAGTCAAAAAAATTGCAGTCTATACTGTATTCAGAAGTTACAATGTGCTTAAATCAAATCCTATTCTCGCTTCCCGGGTTCAAACATATTGAAAATGTAAGCAAATTATATGTTAGCAACAGCTCAATATAAAGCATTACTATAGCGTTGGTCTTACCAATTTTTAATTTTTAAATAAATATTTAAAAAGTATGTTATTTTGAGTAGATTTCTGGCATATATACATGAAAAAAAGAAAGGAAAAGAAAGTTCCTTCCTGTTTTCATGGGTCTACTTTAGAACAGCGAACGGTCAGATGATCGAATGCTGTTAGTTCGAACACTACATGTCGAACTGGCAAAATAGCGAATGGCCGGAACAGCAGATTTTTTTCCCAGGGAAAGAAATCGCAGGACTGGCCATTTGGGTTGTGCCATTTCCTCCACTGTAGTGCGATCTCGGAGTTGATATATTTAAGTAGGGGATGTGGGGGGGCACAGCCCCCCACATGGGGGTGTGTGGCAGTGAAGCCCCCCCCCCCACTTTATTTAGTGTTTAGTGTTTTTTTTTTTTTGGGAACAGCAATTTTTTTCCCTGGGGAAAAAAATCACTGTTCTGGTTGTTCGCTGTTTTGTATATTCGAGATTTAGAGGTCGATATAACAATGTTCGATCATCTGATCATTCGTTGTTATAATATAGACCCATTTTCACAGACATCAGTGATGAACTTTGACCTAGATTTTCTTCAAAACAGCTCAAGGAGCAGACAGAATGCAAGGCAATTAGGAATCAGGCATTTTCACACAATTGGAACATTTGTTTGATTTTGAACTTTTGAAGTATTAATTGCTTCATAAATTACATGTGAAAGGAATGTGTTGCACAGGAACAAACAAAACAAAACTACCAGCACTTTAACATTTCTAATTGATCTATTGCTTAGATCTGACATTCTGTTAACCCAACAATGCATGTACTAAGCAAAGTTAAACAAATAAAATTATTTTTTTAACTTATACAGTCTTAAAGTTACCAATTATATTGCTTAGAATTTAATGACATTCTGTTACTGGAAGTATTTGATTAAAAATTAGAAATACATTTATAAGTTAAGTTAAATAAAATATATTAAGTATTGCACTGTAAATATAGTGAAACATTAAAATTAACCATTGATATTCCTTATCATGAAAAATGTTTTAGCTTAAAATATAAATGCATACTTACATATGTTTTGAAACTTAAAGTCCAATGCAAACCTTTTACTTAAAGGATAAAGGTACTATTTCAGTAAATCAAAGACGTACAATCAGAGAAAAAAGTCATTTGTTTTTAAGTTTTTTACCCCAACTCTTGCCATGGGGGGATGAAAGAGTTAATAAGTCACTATGAGCCAAAACAGAGTGTGTGTGTGTGTGTGTGCGCGCGAGAGTGAGTGCACTGACATGATGATTTTTCCACTGCAATGCATCAACTACCGGTGTTAATTACCACAGGAAGTGCTGATTAGCACTCAACAGTAATTAATGGTGATTCAAAGACATGACAATTAACCAGTATTAATGTCTTTCCTCATTGCAACTAATGCCTCTCTGAATATGGTAGTACCACATTGTGGAAACAAGGCCTTTTTGCTACAGCCTTAATGTGAGTGCTGGGGTTCTTTCTGAATCCCCTGGCTGGACAATCAGTTGGGGTTAACACATCTCAGTTTGCACAGCAAACCCACTGACACTTCAGAGGGAATCTAAGGCATGACATAATGCAGGAACTTTGAACTGAATGTAAAATGAAGTACTGATATTTTTATCATCAGTTATTCCAGTTCTGTGGAGTAAAGTTCCAGAATCAGTTAGGCAAGCAGTGTCTATAAATACATTTAAGACATTATTTGATAACTGATTTGGTGAATGGTGTCTTGATACCAATGTTTTACATTGTGTTCCATGAAGAGCCTTAAATGGGACTGAACACAGGTCATAGGCTTCTATGAATCTATCATATTTTGATAGCATGGTAGCCATCAAAGGTGTAGTTAATGATTTAGGCACCCAGCTCCACCCCCAATCTGGCATCCCCCCTTTTTCCTTTAAGCTGTTTCAAACTGCTTACTGCTTGCTACATTTGTAACAAGCAGTTGCTACAGTGTGTGCCTCAACTAAGCACTAATGCACTTCAATTTTGACTGCAAATGCCATACAGGCATTCTGAATGCTGGTAATGCACTGAAGCAATGAAGACTAATTGGCATCTGCCAATCACTCTCCCTAACACCTTGCACCTGGGAAGGCTATCCTCTCAGCCTAATCCCAGCAATGCATCTGGTAACAGTACTCTGACTCTGGAGCTGAAGTAGCATTTAACACTCACAAAATGCATATAGTTCAATGGCTGTATGCAACAATAACTTGCACCTTGAATGAGTTGTGGCAGAAGATGGAGAATTCTAGTACTATATAGGTGTAGAAGCATCCCACTAAATGGCTTGTTCTAAAACTTTGTCCCATAAAATGGTTCCTTTGAAAAAATTAACAGAATTTTGTCTGGACGAGGGAAAATGGACTCTACCTCTGGGGTCAGACATTGATGGTGGTGTACACCAGTGAGCATATATTGGGTCTGTAATTCTGGTAGCTCAGGTTTATGTCAAATAAAACTGCATGAAGCCACCTTTTGGACTACCCACTTGAGAGGTAAAGGGTGGAGTTTGTGTGTAATACTTGTGAAGTGTAAACAGGAGCAGGACTGATTTAGACAGACTTGACAATTGAAACTGGCTCTTGGGATGTGGAATATCATGTAAAACTAGGAGGAGGAGCAAGAAATTAAACAGCATGTTGGCAAATACCAGCTCGATATCGCTGATCTCACCTCTACATACAGCACTGATTTGTAGAACACCTGTTGCTCAGGGGTGGTTTCTGTCCAACTTAGAACCTCCAAAGTAAAGTTAGTGCACAAAAAAACAAACAAAGGAGTGAGTGCACTAACAGTAGAGATAGCCAGGAAAGTTCAGTAGCAGTGCCAACAATCACACACTGTGGTTGGTACTGGTATTGAACTTTTCTGGCTATCTCTATTGTTAGTGCTTTCTTACCTTTGGTTCTCTGTCTAACTTTAGAGCTGTCTACCCACAGGAAGGGCCCCAGTTGGGTGCTATACAGATGGAGTTTATGCCACTAAAGGAGACGGTTACATTATTGTTACTGTGAATTGCAGAAAGAAAATTCTTATCTGTTGTTTTCTTATTTGTAACTAATACTACCCAGTGTAAACAGCCTTTTTGGAGACTAGGAGAAACTTATTGGGCAACATGACATAAAGTAGGTAAAAGAGACAACAGGCTTTAAGATGAAGGTCAAATGAAAAACATAGGATCATAGGAGGTTACTAGCCTATTGACCCAGAGGTCATTTCAAGCCTAGTCATTTCATCCCAGTGTAATAACACAGATGCTCTAGTCAATACCCAGGATTGTATTTAGTAATGACTGCTCATGTCCAGTAGGGTTGTGGGCGCTATCTCCGGTAAGAATATATGGTGCCCCATCCACTCGTCCAGGTTCCTTTTGAAGAGTGTCATAGAGGTGCTCTGCTTCACATGAATTGGCAGCCTATTCCAAAGATGCAGCAGTCACTGGGAGATGCATCTGCCCCTTCACCACATCCTGTTCAAGTTGCAGTCCATATTTAGGTCCCTGGACTGGGTATCTCTAGTCCTGTTTGATTTACGGATGTACAGCAAATTCATTAGGTTTGGTTGGAGATTGCTCTGTAAACCAGGCATAAGTCTCCCCTAAGAAGTCTATATGATGCTGAGTATAGTGACAGGGACTTTAGTTGGTCTGTGTAAGGCATGTGCTGGAGTCCCTTGATCATCTTAGTTAGAAACCTCTGAGGTCTCTCCAATTGCTGCAGTTGCTTTGTACGGTACATGTCAAAAGGGGCATTTTACCCAATTATAGGCCTGATTAGTGACGAGTATAGAAGGATTATAACCTCTTTGGCTCTAGACGTGATCCCTGTGATAATCAAGTGTGCTAGCCTTACACATGGTTGGCAAAGTTAAGGTCGCAGTCTACTTGTGATCCCAGATCTTTTACCACTTTGTAGGTACATATAATAATAAAATCAACTGTAATGGGAGGACCCAGGATCTGTAATGGAAAAAGAATTACATTCAATATTAAATAAAAGTACTAACATTTGTAAATCAGTCTGTATATTAGCCAGATCAAAATGCAGAAATGTGACATGTACACAATGTATACTGCATGTTTGTAGACTGTTCAGTGCATAGCAACGGTGGTAAAGAGCAGCATATGTTATATATATATATATATATATGTATATATATCAAAATGTACTGCAAACATCAAGAGTATGTGTATAGTATATAAAAGTACAGATACTGCAAGCCACATAATACATATAATGACTGGAATATACATACCGCTATTTACCACATATACACTTATGATATAGGTATCCTGAGATGAGCATACTGTAATTTACAGAACTGGTAATCTGTAAAGTGATACAATGAGCTACTTCTGTTATCAGTCTTAGGTAATACAACATGTCACCTCCATGACAGATGCACGCAAACCTGCCTTTATTACGTTAAACACTGGTACAACATCTACTACTACCGGAAGAATTCTGGCAACAAAACAGGCAGGTGACTCAGGTCTAACATGAAGATTACTAATTAACTGACAACAAATCTTAACCCTTTTGTTAAAGCAATAGCTGAGATTTTGATAAGTGCTGTTAAAATAATCAGCTATGTGCATATAAGTCTTATTTTATTCTAGTTCTTATTTTATGTAGAATAATGGAGAGTGTCATGGAGGTTATTCTTTCAAAATTTATAAGAGTAATTGTAACACATATGGCTTGACATATTCTTTGGACTCCATAATTACAGAAGGACTTAGTACTCACTCATATTATGCTTTCTGTGATCCTATCTGTTTAATCGTATTGTGTGTTGTTTTGATTGATGCCATTTTTTGTAAATATGTTGGAATGTTTATGGAGTATTATTGTTAAATTTAGTATCATTTCGTTTAACATCATGACAGCATTGTTGAGCCATCTAAATTTGTTTCTTTACAGATTTTTTTCGCTAAAATAAAAAAAAAATGAATACAGAGAGTTTTGCCAAAAATAAAAAATAAAATAAAATAGGGCATACCTGTTTTTTTTTAGAATGAAAATATTTCAGATAAAATAGTACATACAAAATATTTTTTTTACTAGTACCATAATGCTTTATTATTTGTTTAGTTACATGGGCTAGAGCACTTGGGCACCTTTTCACCTACAACTGTTTACAACATAAATATAATAACAATACAATTGTACTGGACTTCTATGAATAACATGACTCTGAATATAGTTCATCCCATGACTCTGAATATGAATATTTAGTTCATCCCATTCAGCTTAGTATACCTGCTAGTAAAACCTCATATTTTACACACCAAACTGCAGAACAACTTAGATATTAATATCAGCAGCTATTTTAAATAAAGTCCACTTTGTTTCAGTCTCTGGGCTCATGCCATTGCAGTGCACTCTACATGGATGTAATTCATTGCAAAGGACAACAGGTGGCAGCATGTCCCTGAGCCTTCACTCATCAAACACTGGCCAAGCTACAAAATTGATTAACATATTACAGGCTACAAAATGGATGTAAATAAGATAAAGAACTGAACCATCCGATATAGTCTTAAATTCCATTCTATTGTTTTCCACTTTTCTCTGTTATAATTTCATCAGAATCAATACTACTTAGTCCCTGAAGGTTGTTAGCTGCTATAACACTTATACCATTTTTCATAAGGCTAAATCGTTCACTAGAGTAAAAAAATACAGTTGAATTCTGAAACAATGTGTTCCCCAAAACTAATTCTGAAATAAAGACTTCTCACTTTACTCAGGTTACTTAGAGTGGCATTCCATGTGTGATATCTTTTGAGAGTCACAGCTGACACTAAGTTATCTAGGTGCTAATTTTAATATTTAGTATGTAGACAAAAGTTAAATGTGTTTATTAGCAGTAGTCTGTTTTTACATATCAGAATTCAGATCTTGTTACCATCATGTTTTAATCCGATCCTAAATGGTAATCAGCTATATGTTATCTTTCCCCTTCTCATTATGTTAACTATTTCCTTTTACATATTATTGAAGGATGTCCATGCCGTGATGTCACAAAATATATTTTAAATACAAAAGAGCAGCCCTGAAAAAGTAATATGAAAAGCAGACATCATACTTAATGTTCTACTGTCTTTGTTTACATCATGTGCAGGTCTAAATCAAGTTTGAAAACATGTGTGTTCCTCCAAAACAAGGACAAGTGAGAAGTCTGCAAGCTGTATGGACCCTTGAATATAACATGCTGAGGAAGTTTGGCTTCTCTGAATTTGTGACTTCCTAGAGATAGATCACAAGGGAGATGCAGGGATGTGTACCCTTCCTTTTAAGCCTCTAAGCCTGCTGCCTAGAGTGTAAGTGATCATCCAGGCATCTAGCACTTTCTCTTCTTTAAATTTCTAGATCCACCACTGCATCCATCTATAAAGAAGGAATAATAAAAGATTCTGCTGTACTGACTTCATAGCATTCACTATTTTTAAAGCACTAATGCATGCATGTGTTACCTATTTTGAGGGTATATGTGGTTTAAACCTCTATCCTTGATCTTGGTTCAGCTTATATATTTTTATTTAAAAAAGTGCACGCACTTTGTGAGACTGCCTTGTACCTTACTCTTGGTAGAAATTAGTTCATTCTGGATCGGGATATCTACCTCATTATTAGTCAGTCAGGGGTGCCAGAAGCTGCTGAAGGCTGTGGGGGTGAAAGGCAAAAAGGACACTTAGTAATTTCAAGGCCATTTTTTTAGCTGTCTACTATCATAACAGAAACGTATTATGACACGAGATGTATATAGTGCAAACATGAGTTACATTTGGAAAGGCTGCACAAAAATTTCACAGAAAAGTGCAAATGAAACTAAAGTTACACCTACATGGTATGCGATTCATTAGCCATATATTTAAAAGTTAGAGTAAAAAAGTGCAGTAACATACTTACCCCTGCACACAGAGAACACCCACCATGGAAGAGTGGTGGGAAGGTGTTAAACACTTCATTCGCACTGGTAAACACTTTAATCAAACTTTTAAAAAAGTCCATATGAAGTGTTTAACAGTTTTCCCCTGCTCTTTTGTGGTGACATCCGATTGCTGTTAATTCTAGTGTGTGACAAGAGCTTAATAGTAGCAAGATATATTTAATAAAAGTTTTTATGAATCTTTCCAGGGTCAAGGCATGCTTTTTCCCCAAATTCAGAGCATAATCACAGTGATCTGCACACTGCAAGTCATTAACTATCAAAAGTAAAACATAAGAAGTATCACAGAACACCAGATCCTGGCAGTATCTACAAATCTTGTTGCAGAAGTGCAGTTTGACACAGGCGTATTGAGGGTTTCTGCACTGGGCTCACCTGTTCTACAATTGGCTCTAGTCACAGGTGTGCACTGAAGGTTGCTATAGCATGTGCTTGAGGGCAGTGGGACTGGGAACAGTGAGATTATTCTTTTTGAATTTCCTCTCACAATCAGAACTCAGAGGTGTGCACAGAAGGCCACTGTGGCACTGAGTGTGGTCATCATTCCTTTAACTTTTCACATTATCATACTTCACAGTATGCACACAATATCACTATAGCTTGTGTAGGGGCAGTGTACTGTCTAGGAGCAACAGGCTGGAATACATGACTGTGATCATGTTTCCCCTTTTGTCACAATCAATATCAGGAGTGTGTATAAAGGTGGCTACATTTGGGAGGGGTACACTGGCATATTGTGAATATGCATCTGTGATTAACAAGTTAAAATATGCTATTATACTCTGATTGTCAGATGGATACACAGATGGTAGCTGTCTTTTAAGGGAAGGGGTGAAGGGGCAAACTGTATGATGTGTGACAGCAGCAACTTTAAATATATAGCTGAGGCCATTTATTCATTCACTTTCATCCTAATCTAACATCAGAGGGCTACAGAGAAGGTGACTTATCTTTTCTTTTTTGACAGTATTCTAAGATAGGAGTCATGTATCTTTAAACAGAATAAAGCAGCAAGTGGCAGAAAATAAACTAGTAAAAAGGCAAAAACCACAGCCACCGAGCCCAAATGAATCATGTCAGAGAGAAGAGCAACCAGGATGATGTTTCGTCAAGAAAAGAAGTTTAATGTTTCATCAGAGGTAGTAACGCAATTAACAGCACATTTTCGTCTTCAACTTTATCAGCTTAACACTTCACAATAAAAACAGCTGCATTTTATACTCTGCCTCCCCAATACACATTCAAATCAACCAATCAGTATAAACCATCTTGATGATTGCTTAAAAAACTTGTATTTGATTACCTTTAAGTGAAAAAAACTTTTTAAAAATAATAAAAATACACATATGTTTGCATATAGATCCATAAAATACTAGGGTCTTTTAGTATATAAAAGTACATCACACAGCTTATCAACAAACCCTGTCACTTTCAATAAAACATTTCATAACACTGAAATACGGGGATAAGAAAAAAGTATGCAATATACTTGGTTTAGTCAGATTTCTGGTATACAATAATCCTTTTGATTGCATCTTTAGCTACTACTACATATCATATACCTGATTGCATAACAATGCTAAACATGCCCCTACAGACACTTCTCAAGCTGTTTAACTTAAGTCTAGCTACTGGCTTTCCCCAGATGAGTACACACTGCAGTGGTAATGTCTCTTGATAAGGCTGGCCTTACAACTGACTGGCTAGTTAAAGTCTTATCAGCCTTTCAAGCCTCACCTATAAAACCATGGGATGCATCATAACTAACCTCATAAACGGTGATATCAAGACCATTGTTTGACTTGGCCTCCCAACAGTTTGGTTTGTGTAAGGTAGATTCTGTCCAGTTAACCAAGTAAACATCTTCAAAAGAGTTGCAGAGGCTGTAGATGGTGGCCACGGTGGTGTACCTTGACCTGGGAAACACCTTCAACACCATTCCCCATGCTGTTATCATACAAAAGCCAACTGCATTTAAAATCAACCCATATGTGATAAGATGGATAACAAGCTGACTGAAAGACAGAGCCCACACAATGTGAGTTGCAGATGTCTCATCAGCAAAATGAATATAACCAGTGGTATCTCTCAGGACAAAGTGCTGGTATTTACTTCTCAGACCTCCAAGTGGACAGCCAAGACAACTGGAAGTTAAAGTTTGCAGATGACTACAAACTGGAGGTTGTTAAGTCACCCAATGATACCCATACTCTCCTGATTGAACTTTCCCAAGTAAACACTTGGTGTACTAAAAATGAGCTCAAGCTAAATGCTAAAAAGAGTAGTGTCACTTTTAGTAGATGACCCCTCTCCTCACCATCATAATGTACAGCCAACACACCACTAAAAATGAAACATTTCTCAGGGACCTAGAAACTGGGCTGATAGATCCCTCTCTTTTAACCATCATGTGGCAACAGTTGTCAGGAAATCCTTTTCTTTAGCTCATTTAATTGTCAAAGGGCTATCATCACAGTCTAAGCAGGTAATCACTCCCTTATACTTAGCATTGATCAGCCCAATTATCAAGTACAACACCCACCTTTGGGATGTATCTCACTAAACATATCAAACAATTAGAAAGACCCCCCCCCCCAAATGTTCCTATACAATAAAATCACAGGCCTATAGTTCCCGAGCTACCAAGAAAGACAAGAAACTCACTCCCTTTATTCAGCGTCTTACAGATTTTTTAGGGGAGATCTGTCTTGCTTAATGCACCATTAGAGACCTAGTTGACCTGGAGCTCCTGTTTCTCCAATATCTTTCCCAATATTAGAACCATCGACCTAAATATTCACCAACAGATAAATACAGCACAGTAGAGTGGCATGTTTAGAAGTCGTTACCATTCAAACATCAACTTTCCTTACTTTTAATCAGTGCAAATCACTATCTTATTTTAAACATAAACTAGTGACTGGATGGGTATCTATAAATTTAATCTGGGTTGCATTGGTATGGTCCTCCTGGAGAAAGCAGGTGCTGCCTGAGAATGGGTACTGGCAAGGCATGATTTGTCATAACATTTGTTGGTCTTGGAATATCTATGAATCTAAACTAATATTAATGGCTTACTGTCATAGCTTGTCAGGACATCTCTGCCTACAGTCATAATGATCCTGAAACAGTATAAAATGGGTGCAAGAGAATGAATGAATAAATTAAATCCAACAAAATGATTACTACATTGTAAGTCAGTCTAGCTCCTTTGCAGAAAGTTCTGCCTAAAACAGGCTATTAGACAGGAGACCTAAAGCCTATCCAGGTACTCCGTACTGTTTTGGAATGTTTTAAAAAGAAAAACTAGTATAATAGATGCTAAAAAGAAGCTAAGGGAAAAAGAATCTTTATTTATTTTAAAATATAATACTTTGAGTCCAGCAGGACTTAACCAGGAATGTAACTGGAGATGTTTTTTATGAACTTGTCTTTTTAAAACAATACTGCTTCAAGTATTTTATAAATTAAGTAATTAAGATTACTTGATTAATTTATGCTTGTGAAGGTATTTAATGAAATGTTTTTGAAACAAGTTATACTCTGCTAAAGGCTTGGATAAGCCGAGGTGCTAGAACAGTCATCTGAAGATTTCTATTTTAATAAATGGTGAAGATTTCCTGGTCGCTTCTTCTTTTGCGGTTTTACAATACGTGATTTTGCAACTATCGGTGGTATTGGGTTCGGTATGGCCAGTGAATCTTTTTAGTTTCCACGATTATTGAGAGATTTGGGACTGGGTTCGTCTCAAACTTCACTAGATGGTTATCTACTTTTAATGGGTGAGAAAGTACATACAGTTTCGAAAAATGATGGACAACAAGAACATTCATGTGTGAGTAATACAACCAATTTCTTTCAAAAATGGGAAGAAGGTTGGTTGACTTTAACCCATTTGCGGCAGTGGGTGGAAGTATAAAACTTTCTACAAATGTGGATGTACAAGAGTTGCTTGACAGAATGGAAAGACTGATTTTGAAAGAAACCTCTGTGTTTCTTAATATACAAAGTCTACAAAGATACTTGGAGTTAGACATTACTCCTAGAGGACTCTGTTCTATAAAAAAACCCATCTTTGCTTTTTGATTTACTGGTGGAAGAAGAAAAAGTATTCCACCAGTGTTGGACAGCTGCTGTACATAAATGCAGCAAAGAATGGGTTAATATATTAGTAGAATAAGATCAGCTTAGAAGAACTAAAATTAAAGAAGAAACTAAAATAATTTGTCAAGAAATATTAAAACAAACAAATATGACTATTTGAACAATTTTTGAAGAATACTAATGAAAAACTAATATATGAGAATGACATCATTAAAAGAAAAAAGAATAAATTAACTCAAGATATGAGGGACTATGAGCGTAATAATGCGTTTGAGGTCAAGTGCTCACGTACGCATCAACACGTAAGGTTCCGGGAAGATCAAGGAATGGTGGAAAAGGATAATTTTCGTCCCAATGTAAAATATGAAGCATCGTCGATGGAATATGAAAGTGAAGAGGAATATCCACGGTTGCCGAAGCCAGGAAATGGAAAATATATGTACCAGCAGTTCCATAACGAATCAAATGCGAAGGGTATATGAAAGAGATCCTGGAATGAGCCAGAGCAACAAAGGGGGAATATGTATAAATACAGAAACAACAAACTAGGGAAATGGAACTGAAAGTGAATGTTTTAGTGGGACTTTAGATAAATTCACAACATAATTTGATTTTAAAGTTACATTATCGGAAACGGACTTAAAAGTGTTAAATAATGGACTTAAGTTTGTTCCCACAGTTTTACCTAGATTATATGAAATGAAAATAGAAATTTTTAAATTTGTATGTAAGTTATATTTGATTTAGCACTTTAAAAATGAATTGAATGAATGTGATTTAAATATTGGTAGTGATGATACAGATGATAGTAACAAGAGCTTTTTTTCGTGTGATTCAGATGTTATTACAAATGCATATTGCAAGCTGAATACTGAAATGATAGCACGTAAAAGTAATTATTTACCTTTATTTAATAATGAAACATTGCAACAGTATTTAACATTTATGAACTACACTACAGAGAAGGAATATAATAAATTTTTAAAAGAGAAGAATGTTAAGTATAATCTCACAAAGGAAGAATGGAATAGTTTAAACAGTTTAACTAAAAGAAGGGATGTAGTAATCAAACCAGCAGACAAGGGGGGCATGTTAGTGATACAGCATTACACGCAATATTTAAAAATGTGTTATGTACATCTTAATAATAGGGATATTTATAAATTAATTAATGTAGAACAATGGGTCTGCCTGAAAACGCCGACAACACAGAATGCCGACAATGAGATGATCAACACGAAAACATTGAAAAAAAAAAAGTTCAAAAACACGAAACTTCACATGCCCGACAAACCAAAATCCTAACAAGCAGCAAAACAAATACCTTTCCCAAAAAACACACACACGACACAAGCACACCAAAACCCTTACAAACCTACACTAAACCTTACATACACAACTATCTATGCACTAACCTTAACCCAAACCCTAACCCTAAGGTCCGTCACTATTGCACACTTACCTTACCCGCACCCTAACCCTAACTCACTTAATCCGCCCCTAACCCTCAAGTCCATCACTATTGCACACTTACCTTACCTGCACCCTAACTGTAACTCACTTAACCCGCCCCTAAACCTAAACTCCGTCACTATCGCACACTTACCTTACCCACACCCTGACTTCCATCCCTATCGCACACTTACCTTACCTGCACCCTAACTCTAACTCACTTAACCCGCCCCTAAACCTAAACTCCGTCACTATCGCACACTTACCTTATCCACACCCTGACCCTAACTTCCATCCCTAATGCACACTTACCTTAACATGTCGGTGTTCTCAGCGTCAGGATTCTCAGCTGTGGGTCTTCTCCGTTGTCGACCTTCTGGTGTCGGTGTTCTCGTTGTCTGCATTTTAGGTAGACCCAGAACAATATCATGAAGCAATCCAGAAGTATGAGAAATTATTAAGGAAGGGTGTTAGATTATATTATCTTTCTGATGATGATATAAATCATAATTTTACAAGTAAAGGAAGTCAAATGGCTAAGTTTTATTGTATGCCTAAAATTCATAAAGACATGGAAAATCCTCCAGGTAGACCAATAGTGTCTGCGTGTGCATATTTTACACATAACATCTCTTGTCTATTACATCAATATTTTATGCCAAAAGCTATAACTTTGCCTTCATATATTAAAAATGCTGTGGATTTTAAAGAAAAAAATAAGAGAAATCAGTTGGAATAAAAATAAATATTTTTTGGTAATGGATATAGTTAGCTTATATACAAGCATCAAACATCAGTATGGATTAGAAGCAGTTCTTTATTTTCTGGGTGATAGTCCTAGAACACAGTATATAATAGAACTTGTCCATTTTTGTTTGGAGAACAATATTTTTGAAATCAATGGAGAGATATATAGACAGTTACAGGGGACAGCGATGGGGGCAGCTTTTGCCCCCATGTACGCGAACCTATTTATGGGATTGTTTGAAAATTTATATATTTACAACAGTACATTTTTTAATATACATGTGGAGAGACATTACAGATACACTGACAATTTAATATTTGTGTGTAAGGGGAGATCCAAACTTGTCCCGGAATTTATCAAGGCTCTTCACAATAATAAATTTGTGATAAAATTTGATGGTATACAACTAAGACATAATGTTAACTTTTTGGATTGAACTATTGAAGGTAGGAAAGATGGCAGTATTAGAACTAAAATATATAGAAAATTTGAAGAAAGAGAATATTTATTACATGAGATAGTTGCCATCCAGGACATATAATGGAGGCAATACCATTTGGAGAAATGTTAAGGATAAATAGAATGTGTAGTGACTTAAAAGATGTGGAAGAAGAAATGCAAAAGACTGTGGAAATGTTTATAAATAGAGGATATCAAACTAAAAAGATTCAACAAGTGTAAAATGGGTGCAAGAGTCTAGCTCCTTTGCAGAAAATTCTGCCTAAAATAGGCTATTAGACAGGAGACCTAAAGCCTATCCAGGTACTCGGTGGGTGAAAGGCAATAAACATGCAGGTCTGCATTAACTTATGGAAATTAAACTTTACTTGTAGAACATGCCTCTCAACTTTACAAAGTATGTACATGAAATTAATCTCTTATTATACTTTTTTAAAATATTGTATTTACTGTTTATTAATCCCTGGTTGTGTCCGAATAGGCTCAATAGACCAGCCCACTTACCTGGTAAACAAACAGCAAATGATCCAAAAACAAATAAACTATCCAGAAATGTGTACAACATCCCTGATTGTGCCTCATATTTTTTCCCTATTTCTTGTATAATCACTCAGGATCATACTTCTCAACTCTCCAGAATTTCGCAGAATGTAGGTTATTGGCTCATGTTTTTGGCCTGTTCCTCATAAAATCTGTGATTTTCTGGTATACCACTGAGAACTGTGCTCACTAAATAATGAAACATTTGAGTCTGAGGCTCCATATCCTTCAGAAAATATATGCTAATGCAAAACATGTTATTATAGCAGCTTTCTAAGTTTATAAAAGCAATATTTAAAATCTGTCCCTGATTTTGGCTCTTTATCCCACTATTATTTTTGGCTTTGTCCAGTATTCTTACACAAAAGTGGAAAGGTACGTAGAGGGTTAGTCAGTCACTAATGCCAGACATTAAATTTTCATACGTTTATTATCCAGAAAATTTTTGTTGATGCCAAACCTGTTCTGTTAAAAATTTAAATGAGTAAGTAATAGTTAAAAAATGTTGCTAGTTTTGAGCCTTCAGTCTGCTGTTATTTTTATTTATTTACATTTGATTACCGGGTAGTGTCCGACTGGGCCAGGAGCCCGTTTTTAGCCGAGACCTGGGGAGAAAAGCTCCAAAGAAGATACATAGTTATACATTAGTACAGATGTGATTTATATGTATGAAAAACCATCAGATAAGCAAAAGAAGTTCAAGTAAAATCCTTGACATTTGTATCCAAAAGCATATAACATTAGTTAATACAATAAGCTTATACTATTAAGAAGATAACAGCATACAGGCCAAACAATTATTATTACTTTTTTAAGTAGGATAAAAGTATCAAAACAAAGGTAGAAGGCTCATTCCATAGTTATAATGACAATGGGTAGTGGTGAGAAAGAAGGTAGACAGTAAAAGGATAAGATGTATCAGTCAGTTTTGGGGAGCAAAGCCAATGATTAATGAAATGTTCTCTTAGGAACTGTTTGAATTAATGTGTATCAGTGATGGACAGAATGTGCTGGGGAAGAGAATTCCAGTGTTTGGCAATGACGTGAGTTTTGGGTTTTAACTTTTAGCAACACTTTGTCATAACACCTAAGAGACTTAAGGTTAGAGTAGGGTTGTACAAGGGCAGATAGAGGTGGACAGTTTTCAGGTTTATACATGAATGTATGGGCAGTTAGTAGTTGATTTAGAGTAAATAGCTTAGGGAGTTCTAACCAGTTAAGCTCATTAAGGGCAGTGTTGGTTAAGAATCAAAACAAGGTATGTGACATTCATGTAATATTTTGAGAAATTTTGGGCAGTTTGTAGAGAAATTAAAGGTAAGTTAGTGTAATGCAAATAGAAATTGCAATATGAAGTGAAGGAAAAACAGGCGTATGGTATTTTTGGAGAGAAAATCAGAGATGAGTATTAGATAACAGTAAGGAAGTAAGTGAAGAAGGGAGAGAAAAATATATAAATTATCCTGGTTTTGAGCAAGAACAGAGCCAGATTTTAGCTAGGATGTCTTTCAGAGTGGTTTTGATAGATGGGAGGGTGGGCACAGACCCGATGGATACATGCAAGCAGTTCCAGCCCATAGCAACCTTGTATGAGTACAGACAATACCCAACAGATTTGCTAGGTTTATAGATAAACAGGAGTTTTTGATCACTGGATCATAATATCCAACTGGGAACATAGCTGTATTGAATGTTTTTTAATGCTGGACAGGCAGATGGATGCTGGATAATTTTATAGGTTAAGAAGTTGTGTATATGTTAGTTGATGTGTCAGTTCTGACCAATTTAAATTTTTCAGTGCTATACAGTGCTGGGTTCTGAAAGGGGAATGTGCTGCAAATTTAGCAACTTTGTTATAGCATTGTTCAAGTTTCAGTTTTTGTGAAGCCTGGAGGTTAGAAAGGATGGCAACACCATAAAAATGAGTCAGGAGGAGATAAGGAATAGAAAGTGTTGTTTGAGTTGCATCAGTGAGAGATTTTGGCTCTATAAACCGTACCTAGTTTTTTATGAGTTTTTCTTTTGCAGTTTTGTATGTGATATAGATTTCCAAGTTCCATTCAAGATGGTCAACATATAGCAGCTCCCTGTTGAAGCTCTACAGAAGAAAAAACAAAACCTGACAGGAAAGTTTTGCTATTTTATCAGCTAGCATGTGTTTTCTGTGTCTAAATTTAAGAAACTATTTACATCAGATTTTACTGTGTGGGAGAATCAGAAGCAAATATAACTCCTAAGCTATTCCAAAATTTCACAAAAATTCTCTATAAAAAAGAACTATCTTAGATTGCTACCCCTGCGGCATTTTTTTGAAGATAGATCAGTTCCACTCGAAAATGGATGCTAATGTTTTAACAGAATTGCTAAAATCCAAAATCTGGCAGGAAGGTAACCAAAACAAATAAGCAGAAACTTCATTGACCCATAGATGGGAGATTGCAGGAGGAAGAATTATTGGCTGGAAAATTAGAAGATATTAAAAATACAAAAAGGAAAAAATTGAGGATAGTATGTTTCATAAGTGGTGGAAGGTAACTATATGAAAAGCTTCTTAACATAATGGTTGTCAAAAGTTATTAATTTGCAAGAAAGTGTTTGCCCTATAGACTTGAGAGAGCACACAGGTCTTTAATAACGACTTATCAAAGTGTTAGGGCTTCTCCTAGATAACTAATTTTGAACATTGTGCTTTTCCTGGCAAAGTTCTTTCCCTGAAACATTATGGGAAAGTCTACCAATGAAAACTGAATTACAGATCATTGGATTTTACAATGAGTATGTTACAAATACAATAAAGTAAAGAATGGCTTGCTGAGTATTAGTCAGATAGTAAAAATATATAAAAATGAATCTTTTTCTTTCCAGTTAAGATAAAAGTATCCCTACAAAATGATACCAAAACAGTTAACTCATTGGAAAAAGGAGCATTGTTTTCACAGAAGAATAATGTAATTAAAATTGTGAAGAAAGATACACACTCATGCTAATTTTAAATTTAAAACCTTTCAATTCTGTCACTTGCTCAAGTCCAGTTAAATTTGTGTCTCTACTGGCAAGAGCATGTCCTGTTATGGATATGCTGAAACATGCGCTGAGACTTGTGATTGGGAAGCTTGTAATGCAATCAGTAGGATTGGGAAAATGGCAGTGTTTACATTCAAAGTTACCTAGTTTTAGAATTTGAATAATTCTGGAGTTTAACTGTTGCTGCAAGGTTTTCAGGTTTTATTATTCTGAGTTAGGGTGATTGCAGAGTCAAGCAGTATAGTAACCATTACACCTAATGAGAGATCATGTACAAAATGCAGGCTGTCAGACAAATCATTTGGGTTTTGAATCATGTACACAGTGGTGACATTGATTGCAATGAAAGCTAAGTTGAGCCTGGATACTGATGCAGAGTGCAATCAGTGTATGTGTTTTTCAGTGGAGATCTCTCAGTGTGCAGAACAGACTCTATTGGTCAGGAGCAATTATACAATTATTGGCTGATAACTGAAAATGTGGTATACTGACTTGTATTCTCAGTGTATGCAATCACAGGATCACAGGCATCAGCCGTGGCTTGGTCCCCTGCAAAATCATTGACAAAATATGGTTCGGTTTTGTCAAAATTTTCAGTGGTTTTCTGTGGTAAGATTTTGTCAAATTTTGTAAATGGTTTTGCAGAGGCAAGCCTCTCTGTACCCCCATGTGGGGTGTTGTAACCCATACCCCCCAACTAATTAGGTATACCAACTCCAAGGTCACACAACAGTGGGGAAAGGACATAAACACTTCCCTAGTATAACTTCAGTTTTGCTAGTATTTTGATTTAGATATTTTGCAGTTTTTATATACTTTAGATAATTAGCTGTCAGTCTTTTGACTGTCGATCATATTCAGGTTTGTTGTTAGCTCCCTGCAAGTGTAGATGCTCACTTAGATCCCCCATCTAGCTGCCGGAAAACATGGATGTTTTGAGATTAATTACATTTCTGCTTCCAAAACGTTATCCCTCTGCAATACTAATGAAAGGTGCAGGATCCTACTTTACAAATGCTGTAAGATTTCTACAGTAGCCTACAAGACAAGTATATTTTTTCCTGACTGCAGTAGCTAAAACAGTGGTATGCTGCTATCTACATCACCGACCCTGACAGATTTTTGAGATTAATTACAGTTCTGCTTCCAACAAGTTATCCCTCTGCAATACTAATCAAAGGTGCACAGTCCTATTTTATAAATGCTATGTGGTTTCTACAGTTGACTGCAGTAGCTAAAACAGTGGTACACTGCAGTCTACATCACCGACCCTGACAGAGTAGGGTACTATCCTTATTATTTTACTATATATGGTTTTGTTTTGTTTTTCTAGTATTTCATAGTGCTATTTGCTAAGATGTTAAAGTTCAGCTTCAGATCCATTTCTGTGCCTCAGGCTGCTCCATGTTTCTTGCTCACAGATTGAGGAACCCCCTCACCCCCCTACCTAATAACTGAGCTCACTGCTGTGACTTTAACTTTACATTTTATGTTGAACTTTGAATTTAACTTTAAAATCTAATTTTAATTTTATGTTTAATGTTAAATTTAATTACTGTCTTCATTTTCCTGTCTCACAGCCACTTTTTATTATTTTACTCTCACTGCTTACCGGCAAAGTTTAATGAAATAGTTATTTTTCTACCTGTGTTTTAAACTATCCCTCACATATTTTTTTGGATATGTACCTTTCTGACAGATTGATTTTCTTCAGCTTTCCCACCATTACTGTCTCTTTTGTCAGACTGCTCCGTTCCACCCTCTCTGCGCTCAGGCATCATGCCACTCTCCTACCTACCCCATCTCCAATTCCCACCCACCTACTCTTATACTTACAGTATTCCACCCACTTTCTCGACTATGCAATAAGAATACCCCCCTAGGTATCCCCTTTTACAGCTTCCAGCAACTTTCCCTTAAAGAACTATATACTCCACTCAATAAAAAACCCAAATAGCCAACTACTTTTCTACTTCTACTTTATATTTTATAATAATATTATTGTAAATCCATTTCTAACACTAAACCTTCTAACCATTTTTCTTCTTCTGTTAGACTAGACATTAACTCTGTAACAACATAAAACCCTCTTAAACATATCCTTATCAATAACAATGCTCCTGTTATCCTAACAACAGTAACATCCCAAAATCCTGTACATTTTTACTCATCAGATACCTCCACCACCTCTTACCCCTCTCAAGACTGCAATTTCTCTAATATCTCTCCACAATTATTTCTTTATAACCTTCTCTATTTCACAACTCCTAAACTATTTACAACTGCTGATAGCAAACCTTACATTATACCTCTTACATCCAACTCCCTAAAAAACACAGTACACTATATTCCTATCTAATCTCTATACTACTATGATGTGGAGACATCCAACCTAACCCTGGTCCTACTACTAACCTATACTCCAGAGCATGTGCTATTACCTAAATACTATCAACCTTAACCTCAGAAGTATACGTAATGAAATATTCCCTTACATGCCTGGATAGTCCAGAACAAGCCAGACATTCTTGCCCTAACTGAGCCCTGGCTAAATATTAACATAAAAGATTCTGAAGTAACATCGCCAAACTTTAGCATAGCTAGATTAGACAGAATAAAAATGAAAGGCAGAGAGGTAGCCCTACTTTATTCTAACGCACTTAATATAACACCTTATGTTAGCAAGATCCCTACATTTTCTAATGCTGAAATACTCATATATTTCCTAAATCTGAATAGGATGCAATGCATCTGCATCATAGCAGTATTTATTCCCTCAGCACAAAATATTCCTGTTCTTGAAGACATAATAGCCTGGACTTCACAATCTATCCAACATGAAACAATCATTCTAGGAGACATTAACGTAAATTGGTGAACCATCTCACCCAACTTACCCACTAATACTATAAACATCTATGATTTTTCACAAATCATTAACTGCCCGACTAGGTACAATAAAGACTTTATACAACAATCTGCTCAGGACTGTATTCTGGTATCACATCCTACCAACTTTACTTCTACAGGTATACTTCCCAGTTCCTTTAGTGACCATCTTCTCATGTTCGCCATTAGAACTAACATTTACCAACCCAAAAACCCACTGTGAGCTCTGTCCATGATCTAACCAATTTCAATCAAGACAAACTCAGCGAACTACTCAAGAGAATAAATTTTACACCACTAAAATGTCTACCCCTAGATGAAGCAGTGGTCATACCACCTTTCTAAGTGTACTTAATTCTCTGACCCCCTGAATGGACAAAAATAAATATAAAGAATATTGCTCCATGGTTAACCAAATATGATGAAAGAAAGAGACATAGCCTAGAGTCTCTGGAAGCAAACATGAGAAAAATCTCATACTTTTTAAATGACTTCAAAACCAAGTTAAAAAAACAAGTGAACAAAGTTAAACAATCATACTATGCTCACCTTCAACAGGAGCACAGAACCAACCCCCAAGTAGCAAAGGAGTTCAACAACCACTTTATACAATCTATTTTGAACCTAATCTCAACAACTACCAACACTGGCCCCTCCCCCTCTACTTCCATTTTTCTCCACAATAGCAGCCAAAAGCCCTGTACTAATAACTCAATCTCTTTCTCATTTCAATCAATACCCACAAATGTCATAAAAAGACTACTGCAAAAAACCTAAACCCTGCACTACCTCTGCAGACAGCCTCCCAACTCAATACCTTAAACTAGCTGCTGACTCCATTGCAAACCCCATCAGTGTCCTAATCAATAGATCCATCTCAGGATCACTAGTTCCCAGCACCTGGAAAATGTCTTATATTATTCCCATTCTACAGTTCTATAGAAATCACCAACTTCTACCCCATCTCCATTCTATCTTCCATTTCCAAAGTACCAGAAAGATGTATTCACCAACAACTAATGCAATATCTATTGTAACATAACCTATTTACAAGCCCTCAGTATGGCTTCCGCCTAGATGACAGCACATCCACAGCTCTATTATCCTTTACTGACTCTGTAAATAGGGCTAGAGATTCAGATCAGTTTGTATCTGCTGTCTTTCTTGACCTCTTAAAAGCCTTCGACACTGTCTCTCACCCAATACTCCAGGACAGGCTTTCCAACCTGGGTCTTACCCAACCAGCCCTACAGTGGTTCTACAGCTACCTTTCTGATAGAAAACAAGGGATAAAATGGTTAAATGAATGCTCTCCTTTTCTTCATAACCCCACAGGAGTCCCACAGGGTTCCATCCTTTGCCTCCTGCTCTTTAATATATTTACAAACAACCTACATACATCTTCATCCCATGGAACACTCACAATATGCTGATGATTCAGCTATTATCTGCACATCTCCCACACTTCCCCAACTGCTCTCCGGTACGCCACAGACTTTCACTGCCATTGAAACTGGGTTACTAACTCACAGCTACTCCTTAACCCCCCAAAAAATAAACTACCGTACTTCTAGCCAAAACATCACCCACTGACATATGTGTTCAAGACACACTTGTCAGACAATGCCATTATTGAAATGGTCCACCACACAAAACTTCTGGGAGTCATTATTGACAATCAACTGAAATTTGATCTTCATGTCCAACAACATATTAAGAAAACTCACCAGAAGCTAGGGATACTCTATAGAAATAAACACTTCGTGAACACCTCAACCAGAGTCACCCTTGCTAAAACTTTCCTTCTCCCATTCCCATTACATGGTACCACTATTCTTTCAAACCTACAGACCTCTATTAAATCCGAATTGGAACAGTGCTACAACAAAGTAGCAAATTTTGCCATTAACTCTAAAACCTACACACATCATTGTACATCATTACATATGCTCAGTTAGCTAGAACGCCCTAACCACCTCCATTATATCCAGCTCTACACAACATAATCTTCAAACCCTTAGCCTGCCCAGCCTTGAGTAACTTAATCAAACCTTAGAAACCTAACAAAGCCCTAAGATCCAAATACAAAAAACATTTTACCATCTCCAAGCCCTCTAAATACCAGGACAGAACCTATACTCTTACTCTGTCGCAAAGCTTTGGAACGTACTTCTACTATCTACCAGAACGATCATCAGGCTGGCAGCCTTTAAATATTCTCTAAAACAACACCTTAATAACTCATGGCTGTGCTCATGCTCTGCTCCTGGATAATGCCACCTCTACTTTTCCTTACAGCATTTCCATTCTACTGTCTGTGATTCTCCAGGCTTATATGTCTCACCTCTTCCTAGGTAGTACTAACAAACACTTCCTAATTATACAAATACTATCTTATCTAATTCCCTTGTTCTATACATTCCCTCTTTCTCTTCTAACATTATTAAAAAATACTGTAATTTATGGTGTTTTACATTACATAACTCCTGCTGTATTAATTTGGTAAGCCTTTCTCTGTATTAAGCTAAGAAACTGTAATATATTTGTAATATGTTGTAAGCTTGACTTTTTCTGTATTAAGCTAAGAAACAT